>NC_079214.1:19939449-20041949 GCF_029633865.1 Lampris incognitus | reverse complement strand
ATACAATTATACCCACCCTGTTGATTTAATTGAAATTCCAACATTGGTGATCTTAGTGTCAACACCTGCAGAATAACCACACGTTGAACACATTTAGTCCCAAATTAGGCATTTTCAAAAGCAAAGTAACTCCAAAATTGTGTCTTACACGACAAAATTTGATGCCTGTCCAAATGTGTCTCACGTTGCAAAAAAAATAATAAATTAAAGCATCAGTGCTGTCTCGAGAATTTTAGCACGTTTGGAAAAAGCAGACGTACTCTGCTGTGTAAATGGGTCAGGAGGTTTGAATGGCATAAAACTGAAAATTGTGCAAGGCACCTTATTTAAAGTCCTGAAGGCCCATGTGTTGGTTTCTACCTACCTTCCATCCGGGTGAGTAACAGATTGCCATTGGTCCACTGATGGATCCAATGTTGCAGAGCACAGCACTTCTGTTCAACCTCTGATGCAGTCCTCATGACTAGTCTGCCTGTGTCATCCAGTCGAGAATATTTCAGATAGACTCCCTTCAGATCAGTCTCAACTGTTGCATGAGGAATAGTATTTGCTGGTCGGTACATCAAGTACACTGGAATCACCCTGTGTAATAAAGGCCATACTGATGTGAGGGATCTTAAGGGAAATTTTGATGTCTTTGTACACAACGTTGAAGGGGCAACTTGTCATTTTGATTAAACAGATTTTACTCACTCTAGAGATTTGCCAAAGTTTTCGATCACTCTTGCCTCTGCAGAGAAGACTTTGCAGTATTCACGAGCAAGGTTCTGAATTCTACATACCTGTTTAAAAAGCATTAAAGAAAAGCCATGTTTTTAGTTAATGCTAAAAAAATGGAAGGAAGGGGATTAGGAAGGGCTTTTGCCTTATTTATCTTTAAACCAAATTTGTAGGTTTAGTTTTTTAAAATCATTTTTAAAAATCATGAGATTAATAATTTACAAAAGCCTCACTTGTGCAGAACAAGAACTTATTTTAAAGTATTTGTACATGTTGCACAACAGACCATAACCGTCACTGATCTTTATTTTGTTTACGTGTTAGATGCTTTCATTAACCTGTCATCACTCTGTCAAATGACTTCAAATAAGTGCTACACCTGCATGAAAATGAGAAAAAGTCGCACTCTTCCTGATCATACTTGCCCGCTGGGTGATGCCCATGTTCATCTCTACCAGGTGGGTTTCCTGTTTGCCTGCATAGGTGATGGGACTGCACACTTTAATGATACATGTGGTCCCTGACTCGAACACAGGTTCCAGGCCGTAGATAACCTTTGCCCTCCAGACTTTGTGAGTGCAGCCTTCACCGATACGAGATTCCTGCATCATAACGCGGCCAAAGAATTTGTTGCCCCAGACACCAGAGTCAGCTAGACCCTTGTTCAACAGTAGGGGTGTCATTTCAATCTCCTCTCCAACTGCAGAGAGGAGAGAGGTTAGGATGAGAGAATGCACACTGTCACAGACAAAACATCATTATCAATTGCTCGCGAATGATTTGAATAAACGAAATCTCAACTTACCGCCAAGATCCTCACGCAGGGACATTCCAGCAAGGACTGGAAAATATAAAGAAGACAATGAGTCATTCTTTAGCTGAAAAGGAAATGTGTTTTATTACTGCAAAAAATATAAATGAGCACATACTATCTGCACTAAGCAGGAAGTCTGTTGAATCTGTTCCATGCTCATTTGTAATTGTGCATCCATAAACCCCACAGTCTCTGCTTGATGCCTGGACAATGGCTAGATTCACCTGAGTCTCATCTCCTGCACTGGGAAAAATAAAAGCAAGTGTGAAGAGGCTGTCAGGGTGCACACCGAATAAATGGAAACAAAACCCAGTTATCTTGCATCACTTTTGAAAAGTGTTTACTGAAACATTTGAAGTATATTTGTCTACCCTCTGCATGAACGCAGCATGCATGAATGCATTATTTAAACATGACCAAAATTAATTCAGCTTTGCTCTATGCTAGTCTCGTAACTTGTGATATTTTTGAGTTAACTGATTTTTTTTTTTTGCATTACTTCAATGCAAATAGAAGTTGGGTTGTTAAAACAATCACAAAGACTTTTCAGATAACATACAGTATGGTTGTTGATTTGTAGTATTTCAACAGATGATGTATGCCCTACACCATTACACTATCATACTTGTTATGTCAGAGGCTTAGCCAACAAAGTAAATAGTTTAGTTCAATTATGTGAGGCTAAGCTAGTACAGAGTGAGGTGCAGGTTGAGGAGAGCCTGGAGAGGTGGAGGTATGCACTGGAGAGAAGAGGAATGAAAGTCAGTAGGGGCAAGATGGAATACATATGTGTGAATGAGAGGGAGGACAGCAGAATGGTGAGGATGCAAGGAGTAGAGGTGATGAAGGCATATGAGTTTAAATACTTGGGGTCAACTGTTCAAAGTAACAGGGAGTGCAGAAGAGAGGTGAAGAAGAGTGTACAGGGAGGGTGGAGTGGGTGGAGAAGAGTGTCAGGAGTGATTTGTGACAGAAGGGTACCAGCAAGAGTTAAAGGGAAGGTTTACAAGATGGTTGTGAGACCAGCTATGTTATATGGTTTGGAGACAGTGGCACTGACGAAAAGACAGGAGGCGTAGCTGGAGGTGGCAGAGTTGAAGATGCTAAACTTTTCATTGGGAGTGACGAAGAAGGACAGGATTAGGAACGAGTATATTAGAGGGACAGCTCAGGTTGGACGATTTGGAGACAAAGCAAGAGAGGCAAGATTGAGATGGCTTGGACATGTGTGGAGGAGAGATGCTGGGTATATTGGCAGAAGGATGCTGAATATGGAGCTGGCAGGGAAGAGGAAAAGAGGAAGACCAAAGAAGAAGTTTATGGATGTGGTGAGGGAAGACATGCAGGGGGCTGGTGTGACAGAGGAAGGTGCAGAGGACAGGAAGAAAAGAAAACGGATGATCCGCTGTGGCGACCCTGTAATGTTCTGTGCCCTCTGGCTATGTTAACTTATAACATTAATAAAGCAAGGACGACTTCTCTCGTGCTGGGTGTTTATTCACCGACCGGATTCCGACTGACGTTGTTACGTACATCACGTGACTTTGTTGTGGCGCTACGGAAAGCCGTAAGGGACATTAGCAAATCAAATATTACTAGCAAATATTACATCTCCCTTTTTCTGAAAAGTGCTGCTTTCTCTGCAGAGATACAGACCACGTTGAGCACGTTTATAAGCGAATACAATCTTAATAAGAAAGAATATGAAAGTGGAACTCTTATATAACTGGACTGCAACAAAGTAGTGTAAAACATTTCCTTCACTGTCTAAATGTGACACCGTAATAACATTTCATCTTTTTTTTCATTTCTTTTTTTTTTTTACATTCATAAGTAGGGCCCTACCAAATTCACGGCCGTGAAAATCGCGTCACGGACCGTGAAATCAGCCTCTTCCCGTGTAATTGACCATTTGCCGTGAAATGCAGTGAAATGCAGAATTTAAGTGCGCAACCAGTTTGAGAAAATACTGTGCTGACATGATTGACATTTTGGATGCGCGAATAAAAGCATTCACGTGTCTAAGACATTGATTGGTTAAATGAGCATCCGGGGTGGTCGCAATGATCATAGTTGTTACTAGCATAGTTTGAGTTAGCTGTCGCCAGCATGTTAGCTTAGGCCCTAACGTGCTGAAGATGTCGAAATCTAAAGCCTCAAAAAACACGACTGCAGACGACAGAGTAATTGAGTTTGGAAAACATATTTTACACGCTGATGGCGGGAAATTATTTTGTACGAGTTGTAATATCTCGTTAGATCACAGTCGACGAGCAACGATTCAGCGTCACTTGGAAAGTGAAACTCATCTCCACAAAAAGAGGGCTGCCGAAAAAGAACCACAAGGTGGTTCGGAGACGAGTCAAACGAGAACATTACGCAAAGTAGATTTAAACAACCAGCGGCCGAATTCCTGAAAGCAGTGCGCATTTTTGACCCTGCACAAACACTTATTTTGACGGTGGATTTAAACTCACTCCGCACGGACATTCCTGGATTTGACAAAAACTGTAGGCTGGAATTGCCGAACTACAAACACATCGCACAAGAGGTGGACACAACTTTACCAGTGCTAGCTTTTTGGAAATCCTCCGAATCTAGGCTACCACACCTTGCTAAAGTAGCGTGGCGCTGTCTGTCAATCCCGACGAACTCTTTGGACGCGGAGAGGGCCGTGTCAAAACATGGACAAGTATTTTCATCGCAGAGACAGAGCATGAAGCCAAGCACCATCGCAGGATGCTCAGTGCTTACATTAAACCACCAGTACGGTTATGCTGTGTGCAGTAGGCTGGGCTATTCAGGCCCTGTGTGAATAAAAAGTATAATTTAATAATTGCCGTGAAATGTCGCATTTTTCTTATAGATTCCGTGAAATCTGTGATTTTCGAGAAACTAGGTCCGTGAAATTGAGCGAAATGTACCGTGAATTTGGTAGGGCCCTATTCATAAGTCAAGGATTTGTCTTGGTTTGACCGTGCGACCTGACCTCGTGGTGTAACCAGGCTGTGTGTCTGGTTGTCGCTGATTGTTCGTGTCTGGAGGTTCAGCATGCTCTTGCTGATGGGCTTGTGTGTTGTTGTTAGCGCTGGTAACAGTCTGCTGTGAAGTGTGTGTGTGTGTAGTGTGAGTGTTCACTCTGCTTTGTCGCAGGTGTTGACGGTTGCGTTGGTAGATCTGACCTTCTTTGGTTTGGATGTGGTAGCTCCTGTCTGTGTTCGCTGGTCTTTCCACAGTTGCAGGTCTCCAGGATCCATCCTCCTGCCGGAAGCGGATTGGTGTGCCTGCGGGCAGGTGGGGCAGAGGTTTGGCTGTTCGGTTGTAGTATGCCTGCTGGCGCTGTTGACATACCTCTCTCCTTTTGTGAACATCCTCCTGACTGGCGATCTGTGGCTGCAGGTGTTTTGCTGTTGATGGGAGAATGGACCGCAGCCTCCGACTCATCAGTAGCTGTGCCGGTGATTTCAGGTTGTCCACCGGTGTGTTGCGATACTCCAGTAAGCTCATGTAGGGGTCTTTGTTCTCAGCTTTGGCTTTGTCCAGGATGCGTTTGGCCGTCTGGACAGTCTTCTCGGAGAGGCCGTTGCTCTGTGGGTAGTGGGGGCTTGTGGTGGTGTGTGAGAAACCCCATGTCTGTGAGAAGTTGCGGAACTCACCAGAGCTGTAGCACGGACCGTTGTCGCTGATGATAGTCTCGGGGATTCCGTGTCGAGCCATTGCTGCTTTCAGCTTCATGATGACGGCAGATGAGGTGCAGCTGTAAAGTCTTTCTAGCTCGAAGAATCTGGAGTAGTAGTCCACAGTGACTATGAAGTCCTGTGAGTTCCATGTGAATAGGTCTGTGCCTATCACTTGCCACGGCCGCTCGGGTATGGCGTGTGACATCATTGGTTCCTTTGCATTTGCGCTGCGCCGTTCTTGGCATATGCTGCAGTCTGCTACCGCATCCTCGATCTGTTTCCCCATGCCAGGCCAGAACAGTAAGTCTCTTGCTCGGCATTTGCTTTTTTCCACGCCAAGGTGGCTGGCATGGATGCGCTGTATCATGTCCTTGCGAAGCTTTTGGGGGACAATGATTCTCTCACCTTTGAACAGGATACCGTCCATTTCTGAGATTTCTGCTCTGTGGTTCCAGTATTCCTGGATGCTGGGCGGGCACTTTTTCTTTGTGTCTGGCCAGCCAGTGAGTGTGGCTCGTCTGAGTGCGGTGAGCTGTGGATCTTGCGCTGTTTCCTGCTTGATTTCTGTGAGTCTTGTGTCGCTCACAGGGATGTTGCTGAGGACTGTGTGCACTTGGGCCTCCATCCCTTCCTGTAGGTCACTGTCGTGGTGTTCTATTGACTTGCGTGACAGTGTGTCGGCCACCGGTATGTCCTTACCGGGGCGGTGGATGATTTGGATGTCGTATTTTTGGAGCGCCAGGATCATCCGTTGCAGCCGGGGTGGTGCTGCTGCCAGTGGCTTTTTTAGTATTGCCTCCAGAGGCTTGTGGTCTGACTCCACAATCACTTTTCGTCCATACATGTACTCGTGGAACCTCTTGCAGCCGAAGACCACAGCGTAGAGCTCCTTCTCTATCTGTGCGTAGTTTTCTTCAGTGCTGTTGAGTGACTTGGACGCATAGGCAATTGGTTTGCCATCTTGGAGCATGACAGCCCCAAGGCCACTTTTGGATGCATCCACTTGGAGTCGCAGCTCTTTCTGCGGGTCGAAATATGAGAGTACTGGACCTGGGTGCTGTGTAATGAGATTCTTCATCTCTTGGAACGCCTTGTCGTGGACTGCATCCCACACAAACTCACTGTCCTGTTTCAGAAGCTGTCTGAGGGGTGAGTTTATCTGTGAGAGGTGTGGAGCGAATCTGGCGAGGTAGTTGATCATGCCGAGGACTGTCTCCAGCTCTGCTTTGTTCTGTGGGGGTTGCATGTCCTTGACCGCCTTCACCTTGTGTGGGTCTGGTTTGATGCCTTCGTGTGAGAGCGTGTGGCCGAAGTAGCTTACCTCGGACACGCATATGTGACACTTGTCGGGGTTGAGCCGCACCCCTCGCTCCCTTGTGCGCTTCAGCATCGCTCTGAGACGCTGGTCATGTTCCTCTTTAGTCTTGCCGAACACTAGTATGTCGTCCACTATGGCCGTCACACCGTCCAATCCTTCATATGTTTCATCCACGCGTCTCTGGAACTCGTCTTGAGCGGACACGATTCCGAATGGCAGTCTGAGGAAACGATACCTGCCAAACACTGTGTTAAATGTCGTCAACATTGAGGATTCAGTGCTCAGTTTGATGGCCCAATAGCCTGACCGCGCGTCTAACACGCTAAAGTACTCAGCTCCAGCAAGCTTTGTGGTGGCGTCCTCCAGCGTGGGGAGGGGGTAGTGAGGTCGTTGTATCACTTTGTTAAGAGCTCTGGGGTCTAAACACACTCTAAGTTTGCCTGTCTTTGGCTTCTCAACAATGACGAGTGCGTTCACCCATTCTGTGGGTTCTGTTACCTTACAGATTATGCCGCCTTTCTCCATGCTGTCAAGCTCGTCCCTCAGTTTGCTGCGTAGGGCGATGGGGATTCTGCGTGGCGGGCAGACGACCGGCGTTGCATCTGGTGTGACGCGGAAGGTGCACTCGCCTGGGAACTCTCCTATTCCCTGGAAAACATCTGCATACTCATCCATTATGCTCTGTGATGTGACATTGTTTTCCTCGCTCACAGCCATCACTATTTTTACCAAGTTTAGGTCACGGCATGTTTTCATTGCCATGACTGGTGGGGCGTTTGTGTCAATGACGTAAAAGTCCAGCATCATTGCATTGTCTCTGTACTTACATTTGAGTTTGCATGTGCCTTTCACGCTCAGCGCGCCTCCTCCATATTCAGTGAGTCTGTGTATTGCTGGTTTCAGTGTCACATTTTTGAACAGCGCCTGGAACAGGTTGGTGGGAATAGTATTGGCCTGTGCCCCAGTGTCTAGTTTAAACTTTACCTTCTGTGGAGGTGTGCCAATTCCAACCTCTACGTAAGCCTGCTCGTTGCTTTTTCCGTTGTTCTCTATTGAGATGCAGTCTATGTACAGCTCTGTCTGTTCTCCCACAGCGGTGCTCTCCACTGTAATGTTGTCGAAGTACAGTTCTTCCTGCTCTCTGTCAGTGGTGTACTCTTCTGGGTTCTCTCCGACGGCATGTACTGTGCCGCGGTAGTACTTTGTCTGTCCCTGGGAGCTAGACTTGCATACTTTAGCAAAATGATTGAGCTTCTTGCATTTAATGCATTGTTTACCCTTAGCTGGGCAAGTGGCTTTAGCGCCGTGTAGCCCTCCACAATAGCTACACGCCCTAGCGGCGGTGCTAACGTTACCCTCCCTTTGTCTGAAGTTAGCGTTAGCTGCTTTGGGTGCGTTCGGTTTGTAAGTCTTTCTGCCTATTGCGTGCACCGTTTCATGTGTGCTGCCCTGGCCCATAGACTTTAGCTGTTGCTTTGCTAGCTCGTGTGAGCGGGCTACATCTATGGCCTTTTCTAGCGTTAGCTCAGCTCCCTGGCTAAGTAGCTTTTCTCTCACTCTGGGTGAGTTGGTGGCAAACACGATGCGGTCCCTGACCATCTCGTCGGCATTTGGGTAGCCACAGTCTTTGACTAGGAGCTTTAGCTCAGTTACAAATCGTTCGAAGGATTCACTCTCTCCCTGCATCTTTTCATGAAATTTATATCTGGCATAAATCGGGTTTGCTTTGGGGGTGATGTACTCAGTGTACTTATCGTAGTACGTTTCTAGCTTCTTGGCTTGTTCTCCGCTGAGTGTCCAAGTGTTGTGCACATCGCGCCCTTTTTCCCCTATCCAGAGCAGGAGGTAGCTG
Organism: Lampris incognitus; assembly: GCF_029633865.1. Taxonomy (NCBI): domain Eukaryota; kingdom Metazoa; phylum Chordata; class Actinopteri; order Lampriformes; family Lampridae; genus Lampris; species Lampris incognitus. The sequence goes on along the minus strand of NC_079214.1, from coordinate 20,033,565 downwards.
CATTTCTCCTCTTCATTCTTCCCGCGCAGGGGGCCCGTGAACATTAGCTCCGTTGTTTGTCGAAATCGTCTCCATGCTTCAGGTAAGTTCGCCGATTCCCAGTCCATCCGTGGAGCTGGAACGCCGTACGAATCCATATTGGGTATTTAAACTCCGCTACTCTGACACCATGTAATGTTCTGTGCCCTCTGGCTATGTTAACTTATAACATTAATAAAGCAAGGACGACTTCTCTCGTGCTGGGTGTTTATTCACCGACCGGATTCCGACTGACGTTGTTACGTACATCACGTGACTTTGTTGTGGCGCTACGGAAAGCCGTAAGGGACATTAGCAAATCAAATATTACTAGCAAATATTACAGACCCCTAACGGGAACAGCTGAAACTAGTAGTAATAATAGTAGGTGTGAGACTAAGCTAGTAAAATACCATTATTTATGGTTAGTGCAATAATATGTAATCATGGCTATCTTGTGTGGAATAGTTATTAAAGCTCATTTTGACCTTTGGTTGCAAACACACTTTTGAAGATGCATCATTCATATTTCCGATGGCTTTGGAACTTAAAGCTTCAATCCTGAAGATGTCCTTTTTGATACTTTGTAATATTACTTCCGGTGTGGGAAGATGGCGGCGCGAATTCACATTCGCAGCGGCTTCACCTAGTGCCGGTGTGGGTAGATGGCAGTGCGAATTCACATTTGCAGCAGCCTCACCCAGTACCGTCAATGCAATGTCTTTGTCCACGTCTTCGTCTTAAGTTTTTCTCTTCATTTGTTGGCTTGGAGAGCTGGCGCTGGATCGGCTGGGAGAGCTTGGTCTGCTCCGCTGTGGGCCCAGGGACCACGGCTTTGCCCGGAGCTGTACCCAAGGAGGTAACATCGACGGCGGTCTGACAGGACACGGAAGCGGGGCAGGCTAAGCTAACTGCTAGCCCATGCAGACCGGCACTTCCGATAACACCGAGGGCGGTCTGGCGGCGGCCTCACCTGGCGTTGACTGGTGTTTTTGATGTGGTCGTGTGGAGTGCTGGGAGGTGTGTCAAGGGTGTCTGGCCGGGAGAACTGGTGCTGGATCGGCTGGTTGCCACAGGGACCACAGCCCCTGCCCGGAGCTGCACCCGAGGAGGAAACATGGAGGGCGGTCTGACAGGATGCGTAATCGGGGCAGGCTAGGCTTACTGCTAGCCCATGCAGACCGGCGGTTCCGACAGTCATCCTGGCTGGCGTTTGTTGGACAGTTTTTTGTTTTTTGTTTTTTTGGATATATGTGTTAGTTTGAATATGTGTGTACTTGTAGTTCTTAAATGTGTGTCTTTGTATGTTGCACTGCTGTGGTCTGGGGGAAACAACATTTCGTTTCACTTCATGTGCGCAAGTACATGAGGTGAAATGACTAAGTGTTCCCGATTCCTAATTCCTGGAGAATATAAGACAATAGCAAACCCATGAATATTGAAGTAAACAACTCTTGTAGTTGTTGATTCTAATGGTTAATGTCAAGTATGTTTTTCAGGGAAACATGATATTTCTCCATCCTGACCAGCAGCAAAGCCAGAAGAAGAGGGCAGGTAGAGATGAATGAAACGGTTGGTGCCTAACAAACAGATGTGGCAGACCAAGCTCATAGAAGGACTTTTTTTACTGACAGATACTTACAACCTCAGTAACCAAGACCTAGGTTAGACAGCCTTCAGGGTGCTGGCTTTAACAATGTTACTATTAGGTAAACCTTTTTAAAATAAAACTATTCAATCATTTCGTTTCTCCTAAAATTGGCCAGGACTTCTTTGAGGACTTACCTTCTTTTAACCTGAGCGATCTCCACTTCATCTCTGCACCATTTGAGAGTCGAGTCACTGAGGACATTAAAAAACTGGCACCAAAGTTTCAAGTGTCCCGAGGCATCTGAGAAAGACTCTCCCCTAATCTTACGGATAACCTGAGGAGCTGGAAGGAGAGAGGGAACCCAAAAGGGTCATCTAGGTAAGGATATACACTTTCTTACGTTTCAGTTTACCCACTACTATGTCTAGTGCCTCTCATCAACCTATCCAGTTAATCTCTCCTGGCAAAGTGCATAGGCCCATTTCTTGGCAGTGCCAAAGCAAACAAGCAGTGACCACATGCTTCCTATTGATGCTCAGCCAACCTAAACTACATGTAAATGGCTTATTTCATTAAATGAAACAACCTCTCTAAGGCCAGCCGCCTATAACAGTGACCACTGGCATTGACTGCAGCAGAACTGCCTTCACAGTGTAGAAATACTATTGCAAATAGAGACGATGTTAAGTTTGATTGTTCAACTAAGTACAATATATGGGGTGTAACCACAACAAAAGCTTTCACTTCTATTCATTGGTATCAGATATATTGGTATCTTACCTTTAAATGGGTTGTGCTTGTTCTTTTCTACAGTTTTTTCTTCAGTCTTGAGTGTGACGATCTGCTGATTTGGCTCCTGGCTTGGTGTTGGAGGGTCCTGTGCCACCTTCCTCCTGTTGAATAGAGGTGACCGCCTTTCGGGTGGAGGGGTTCGTGGGCCACTGGGTTGAAGAACAGATGAGCGTCGTGACAGTGTGGGAGATGCTGAGAGCATCACCGAGCCTGGGGAAAGGTTGCTGCTTTTTGAGGGCCCTTCCTCTTTCTGAGATTGGTTATCAGCTGGCGATGTGGCCTCGCTGTCTTCTGTTTTGCTCTTGGGGATGAAGATTTTGCGACGGGCTCCAGAGGCCAGTTCTTGTGGGGTAGCAGATGGGATGGGAGGAGTACCGTTTCTTTCCCTTAACAATGGGCTATCTTCGGGGTTTGAAACAATCTCAGCTGTAGACAAAGAGCTCTCCTGTTGAGTAAGTGGAGGTATAATACCTTGTGTTACCACGCCAAACACTGTACTTTTGGTGGCAAAGCTTTGTACAGTGTCCAAACCACTCGTAGTTGTTTTGTGTTCCTTATTCTTATCTAAAAGTGCACTTGAATTAGTTTGAGTGATACTCCAATGAGTGTCACTAATAGATTGAATTTCTGGGGTTAAAGTTTGTGTAAATTCTGGATCAGGGCTATGAAATTGTTTCTCATCATCGGGCTTAAAGATAGGCGTCATTGTTGTTGGAGTGCTGGCCTTTGGCAATGGGCATTCTGCAGAATATATGTTTGAATTTGGAGGGATTTTGTCACCAAGTTCTTGCTTTGGTGTAGCAGGAGAAATATCTATCAGGACGTTTTCAGTGCTAGAGTGAAAAATGCTAGTATCATCTTTCACAGCAATCAGAAGTAATGGTCCAGACTGCTGGCCAGTGTCCATGATGCTGTCAGTATCCCTTTTTGTACTAGAGGGACATTTTCCAGTCTTTAAAGTGTTGCCCATGTCTATGACAGAGATAGAGGGGATGGCAGCAGGTTTGTGTGTAACCTCAACAATTGGGGAAACGGCAGTGAAGGACTGCATTTTTTCACTCTTAGTTTGAGTTAGTCTGTGGTGAACTCCAAAGTGTTTAGACTTCATGTTTGCAGTGGGATCAGCATCACCATTTACCTCTGTGTGCCGATCAGTCTTGGATTTCTCCACTTCCAGTGTACGATCTCTGTTTTCTGTTCTTAATTCTGAACGTTTTTCTGTCGTGACCTCTGTTTCATTTGTAGTGGGAAACAAATTGCCATCAGGGTTTGGTGATTTGGTTGTCACAGACTGACCTCCTGTCACATCAAGAGCCTTCATCTGTGACCTCAACAGTTCAGCGATTGATATGACTTTGGATACTGGTTTTGGGATCTCTCTGAAGTCTTTTATGTATTGCTCAGACTTATTGGAGTTTTGAATCCTTGTTTTCTCTGGATTATTGGTCACATGTGGACTCGTGGTCTCAGATCGAGTCAGTTTCAGATTTTGCGATTCTGGATGAGTCTCCTCTGCCTTTTTCATCACAGTCTCCTTCTTCTCAAATTCATCACAAGCTACATGCTCAATGGTCGCGTTAACTGTTTGTTTTTCCCCTGCATTCATGGTTCTTTCTATTTCAGCTTGTTCGCCCAACTTTAGTGACAGAACTTCAGTTTCCATCTCAACTTTCCTTTCATTTGGGTACAAATTGTCCCCCTGTATTTCTAACGTACCTCCTTCATTACTCTCTGCTTTCTTGTCAACTTTTATTTCTGTCTGCATAACAGTTTTTATAGCTTTCTCAACTTGGCTTTGCTGGACGGTGGGCGAAATATTACACCCCGGGGTGTTCTCCTCATCACCAGGACTTTCGAGGGGTGACTTTTGTACGTCTGTAAAAAGGACTGTATGGCTTTCACTTGATCCCCTGGAATGGTCCCATGTGTCCTGTGTCATTTTGTCAAAGGCTGCTTGGACAGGATTGCGCAAAGTAGCGGTCTGGTTGTCATCTGTCGCAGTCTCTCTTTCTGATGGAGTCTTTAGTGGCAATTGGTCATCCGTTGTGCATAGGGTGGGTTGTGGTTCAAGGTTGACAGGTGCATCATTCCTGTTTGTCCGTGTATGGGCCTGTGTGACCTTGAGGCACAAAACAACCATAGGTTTCCATGCTGTAAATACTTATTCCTTTTATCCCTGGCTATGCTGGACATGGATAAACACATGCAATGTTAAAGGCGGCAACAGTGTAACATTCACAACAAACAAAGGAGGGGAAACACATTAAGGGGAAAATGCAGACAGCAATCCATGAATAATTGTGGAAATATTTGTAAACATCAACAGCGTGCTACCAAAGCCTGATCTAGACAACACATTTGCACAAGTGATACTCTGTGGACTCACATTGATTGACAGTGTATTAAGGAACATTTGAGTTTTACTCTTAATTGAGCCATATTTCATTCTGTTGCAAACAAGTTGAGAGCAGGGAACCTGGAAATTGATTCTTGACATGGTCCTCCTGTTGACAAAGTCCCTGTCGGTTTATTTCTAATTAGGCAAGTCCTTAAAGTGTACCTTTCTGACCCCACACCGTTGTTTGTAGCTTTATGAGCAGCATATATAAACCCTAATCCTCCATCCTTACATCTACCCTAAAACTAGCATACTAAATAGTAAAAAAGCAATTCTAGCTTTTCTGATCCATCAACCATCAAATGCAAGCAGTAGTCAAGCAACACCACACTCTCAGTCATAGCAAATTGGTAACGCATGCTATTACTGGAACATTATGGATCAAAATTTTAGAATAATGATGCTACACACTACCAAATATCAGTGTTCCACAAACATGTTTATTTACAGTAAAATCCATATTAGCACCAAGGGCTCTAATGGATTCTCTGTCTCGGGTGTCGTCCGTGAACAAGCTAAGCCACAATGTGGCTCCAAGTTTATTCTCTTTGCCAGATGTCTGCCTTGGCCTGCCTTCAAAAAGCAGCTGCATGTAGAAACTGCTTTGTCTCTTAAGTCAGAGTCATGAAAAGAGATAAATGACGCATTTGATGTTTGACTTCCAACCTGAAACAAAAGTGCGTGGCTCATTTCTTTTTATCACTGTATTTAAAGCTATTCACAAGGAAAAGGCCTCTTTTGAGTTCCAGTGTGGCCAGGCTGGGAAGCAAATCATTTCAGAAGCTGCTCCAGCTATGTGTTTTTCAGTGTTTGTGGCCGGTTCCCTCAATATTTGGACAGCTGCCCAGAATCAAGATGATTGCATTAGCAGAGAGCAGCGAGGGGTTTTTAGGATAAAGCATCTGAGAATTTGAGAGCTACATTTAAGAGACCTGATGTAGGTAAAATTTATGGAGGAACAGATTTTGCTGATTTACAGCAAGTCTGAGAAATGGTGTTGTTTATTGAAAAAAAAATATTGGCAATATGAAGAAAAGTTTCTTCAATTTACTTAAATTTGGCTCATGTGTTACATAATTAAAAACTTAATCAGATGTCCCCTTGAGACAGCAAGATTCACCAGGCACCCAAAGTGCTCTTATTATTTCAGTTTTCCCGCTTCTGTTAAGTCTCCATCACAACCCCAATTATTTCATTTTGCTTTTCATTGCCTCCATTGCTTGTTTCCTCAGTGCATGACTGTCAAGATTACTGATCATGAAATTTTAAATATGGAGAGCGCACATTATATAAGACCTTATGTAAGATTTGAAATACCAAATTTCTATCTTTAGTTATGCATGGATGTATTTTGTTTGTTAGTTTGTTTGTTAGTGTTTTTATCCTTGCCGTTAACATTAAGCAGTATTTCTAGATTCAGTGTGGGAATATACCTGTTGCATTTGTCAGTGTGTGCGTCATTTAATTCTTGTCACACAGCATGGCATACTTGTAAAGTCTATAAATAGCCACAAGATGCTTGTGTTACTGATCTGGTCTGTGTTGGCAATGCAAAGCACTCATGAGCTCATTCGAACACGGTCTCTCACCTCTCCCTGCAGGGGCGGCTGAGACACAGACGCATTCTTCAGGCCGTCGTTGCTTGTTTCTGTCTCAGACAACTGATCACTTGACTGTTCGTGTTTTGGCTGAAGCGATGCAGCCACGGTCTCACAGGGTGTGTCTGCTGACTCCAGGCTGCTGTGAACTGGAGATGCGTGATGTATTGGACCAGCGGTATTGAAACACTGTGTATTGTGTTTTGCTAAATCCACGGCCATGTCACCAGTTTCATGTGCCGGTGGCACAGCAGTCTGAAGTTGGCATTCTGTTGCGTTAGGCTTTGCCTCTACTTCCATGGCTGTGATGTCCTCTTGTTGCATTTTAATTACATCTTCCTCTGCTATGTTGCTCAAGGACTGGTGAGCTGTTGCTACAGGAGTTGACGATGGTTGTGTTGATGTAACAGGAGGGCTTGGACCATACAATCCTGAATTTTCCTCTGCATCGCAGCGTCCAGCTTCCTTCTCAAGCTCTGCAACTTTTTTACTTTCAGTCCCTGACAAATAATGGTTTGTGGAGTGGAGGACAGTGGAGGATGCAATGTCTGGACATAAAGAGTAGAGCGGAACAGTCGACTGTTTCCCTTGTGCAAGCAACTCTATATGTCCCTCTGCACATACCTTCTCATCGTCTGAAGGTATATTAATTGGCAATGCTTCATCTGTTGCTTTTTTCTGATGCCGTTCAATCTCTTTGATAGAGTTTGAATTCAAAGTGTCAGTGGTGCTCATTACCTCCATAACCTCTTCTGAAGAGCCCTGATATTGCAAAGATTCTGTGGGAGACAGTACAATACAGGCCTCCCCATCCACCTTCCTCTCTTCAGACATCCTCTCTGCCATAATATCTGCCTTGACACTCTCCTCAACACTAGAGATCTTTATCTTCTTTTTGACAAAGGGAGTTTTTGGTTGGTGTGAAGTGAAGATCTTCTGCACAGAGTCATATGTGTATGTGACACTTTTACTGCCATTTTCATTGATAGCCTGTCCATTCATTATGGGAGACACTGCCCTGGTAGTGATCGGGATGGACCTCTCCTCGGTTTGTCCATCAGCAGCCTCCTTTAGCCTGGCCTCAGCCTCGGCCGCCGGGATTGGATGGCTCTTCTCAGTCCCCTCATCTTCCATGGAGCGAGGTGTGGTGAAACTGGCCTCCATTGGGGACCGGCGTTTCCTTTGCGTGCGGTCCGGACTGATGGTTCTTAGTTGTTGCTGTTGGCCTGGTGGCTCCTTGTTCTCCTTCCCTTCTAGTTCCCTTCGCTTGTTCTCCGCCTTTTGCTTGAGCTTGGCAAAGTACCGCTGGTGGATCTTGTACTCGTTCATTACCCCGACCTCCAAAACACAAGAGCAGGACACAATGCCTTTGTTGTTGCTGGCTGATGCCTGATAAAGAGCTGCATCTTCCACAGTGCAACTAAGGAGAAAAAAAACAAAAAACAACAACTAGTTTAAATGTCTAGCTAGATAAAAGCTAAACAGAAACAACTCTAATTTTTCCATACAGCTAGAAATATATTCATACTTGAAAACATTCATACTTGTAAATGTGCAGGGAATAATTTTGTCCATTACGGAATATTTCATGTTTAGGCAGCCCACAATATCTGTCCAATTGCATGTCGTCTTTATACCAAATAACTTCAGGGGTAGGGTAACCTGAGGCAAACAAAGACAAAATTATTGCAATTATAAAATATATCTACGGAGTACCCAAAAAAATATACCATTTAACTTTATAATAGCTTCTTTCCAATACTTTATATTAAGTGCAGTAAACTATAAATATTTGTCAGTGAAAAGACATACTGTACATGATCTTGTCTGTATCTACAAAGGGTGCACACATAATGAACTTAATACCACAAAAAGTGGATCCAAAATTGGAAATTAAAGATTTCTAGACAACCAGTTGGCAGTTGGCACTGCCCAAAAAATGATCAGAGTTTGGAAATATCAGGATAACTTGGAAAACATTTTTGATATGCATTTAGTTTTTAGTGTATTTCCCTGGGTATACTGCTACCTAACACATTAGCTGAAACTGGGACATGATGCAGAATAATTGTATCAAAGAAAAAAAAAGGAAATTTTGGCACATTACTCAGCAGGAGTGTCCCTCCCACGATATATGAAGGTTAATTACCAGAGTTCATGTTTTGTAAGGCACCACTATTGTAAAACGTTGCCGTAAAATGTTTCTTATAATGTGTCAGCAAAAGTTCAAAGCGGTGCCTACCTGTTACCACACAAGTGAACTTCACATTGGAATTTTCAGACACAGCTTTTGACTTCAGGGTTGTCTCAAAAAACGGCTGTGTCTCTTCTGTCAGTTGGGCCATTACAGTGCAAAGTGTGCTCCTGCAAAATGAAGAGCTGGTCAGGGCTAACCATGGGGGGGGGGAAAGGGAATGCTTTCTGGGGCCCAGCCGTTGGGGGGGGGGGCAGCAATAATCATGTTCATCCTAAATATAAGCAGTGATAATGCCAATACTTGCCATTGAGTGTGACCTGGCTAAGCAGATGGACTTTAAAGACATTATAAAGGACTTTGCATCCAGTAAGACAAGGAACATTGCTGTATAAGAGGCAAAGATGAAGCCATATGGTAGGAAATTGCATTTTCTACTAAGAAATGTGTGGCGTAAGTGTAGCAGATCTTTGTTGACCTTGGTGTGTTTAAGTGTGTCAAAGAGTTATATTATGGTGTGTGTGTTTGTGTATGTGTGTGTGCGCCTGTGCAGCCCCCAGTACTGAGTAAGTCTCTCTCAGTTTACATGTACACTCACTGGCCACTTTATTAGGTACACCTTGCTAGTACCGGGTTGGACCCCCTTTTGCCTTCAGAACTGCCTTAATCCTTCGTGGCATAGATTTAACAAGGTACTGGAAACATTCCTCAGAGAGTTTGGTCCATATTGACATGATAGCATCACGCAGTTGCTGCAGATTTGTCGGCTGCACATCCATGATGCGAATCTCCCAGTCCACCACATCCCAAAGGTGCTCTATTGGATTGAGATCTGGTGACTGTGGAGGCCATTTGAGTACAGTGAACTCATTGTCATGTTCAAGAAACCAGTCTGAGATGATTCGAGCTTTATGACATGGCGCGTTATCCTGCTGGAAGTAGCCATCAGAAGGTGGGAACACTGTGGTCATAAAGGGATGGACATGGTCAGCAACAATACTCAGGTAGGCTGTGGCGTTGACACGATGCTCAATTGGTACTAAGGGGCCCAAAGTGTGCCAAGAAAATATCCCCCACACCATTACACCACCACCACCAGCCTGAACCGTTGATACAAGGCAGGATGGATCCATGCTTTCATGTTGTTGACGCCAAATTCTGACCCTACCATCCGAATGTCGCAGCAGAAATCGAGCCTCATCAGACCTGGCAACGTTTTTCCAATCTTCTATTGTCCAATTTTGGTGAGCCTGTGCGAATTGTAGCCTCAGTTTCCTGTTCTTAGCTGACAGGAGTGGCACCCGGTGTGGTCTTCTGCTGCTGTAGCCCATCTGCCTCAAGGTTCGACGTGTTGTGCGTTCAGAGATGCTCTTCTGCATACCTCGGTTGTAATGAGTGGTTATTTGAGTTACTGTTGCCTTTCTGTCAGCTCGAACCAGTCTGGCCATTCTCCTCTGACCTCTGGCATCAACAAGGCATTTTCGCCCACAGAACTGCCGCTCACTGGATATTTTCTCTTTTTCGGACCATTCTCTGTAAACCCTAGAGATGGTTGTGCGTGAAAATCCCAGTACATCAGCAGTTTCTGAAATACTCAGACCAGCCTGTCTGGCACCAACAACCACGCCACGTTCAAAGTCACTTAAATCACCTTTCTTCCCCATTCTGATGCTCGGTTTGAACTGCAGCAGATCGTCTTGACCATGTCTACATGCCTAAATGCATTGAGTTGCTGCCATGTGATTGGCTGATTAGAAATTTGCGTTAATGAGCAGTTGGACAGGTGTGCCTAATAAAGCGGCCGGTTAGTGTATGTGTTTAGTAGAAGAGAGAGAGAGAGCACATGCATGTGTTTATATGCGTAAAGCAGATTGGGGGGGGTGCCCATTCACGGGACCTTTTCAGGGGCCCAGCCATTTCTGTGGGCAGGCCTGGAGCTGGTTATCCAAACTGGGATGTCATGCTTCGGTAAAATGTTATTTAAACAGTTTTCAGTCTGGATGAAGACCAAGAAGGTACCTTTTTTAAATTCTGGGTCAAAACCAAGAAACTGGGCTGTGGAAATTTTCAAATGGTTTCGTCAATTACAAATCGTTGCCCACGATGACAAAAGTTTGTAAAACGCCAATTCTTATTTTGAATGCAACCTCTGGCTACTACTATGTCATCATAGCCTTGATGTGATATTAAGTAGACTGTAAAAAAAATTGGGTTGTTGGAAAGATGGGGGGAAGAGCATGTTTGAGTTAGCAACATTAAACCAGTTTGGACGAAATAAGAAATCATTTCATTTAGGTCCCCAGTTTTGAAGACCACTGCTGAAACATATAGGTCAGTGTGCTAAAGATATCACTCTAGTATGCATCTTTTCCCTCTCAAAAACAGGAAATATGTGATTAAAATAGAACCCTTTACTGAATTTGATTTCCAGATTTAACACAGGGGCTGAAAATTTTCAAAATTAGTACGTCAGGTGCAGCGTATCACAATCTGCAAAATGCCAGTCACTCATCTGCACACACTCTGCATTCACACGTCCAAGTGTTAATTCATATGGATTGGACAAACTCATTACAATACCTTGGTGGCCTGTACTGAGAATACCTGTGACTTGAGCAACTATGCAGAAAGGAGGCAAACAGAGGCAGCTTATCAGGCACATAACATGTTGGCTACACATTCCTGAACATGACAAAGGAAATTCATATGGACAATGAGCTCAGACTGTGTGATAGTATGAACCAACTTCATTACCACAATACACTGCAATTTCCACTTTCTAAATCTGTAGTAACCTCCCTGTGCATGAGTATGATTAAAATGCGGTCTTTTATCGGTCCCCCCTTTTTCTCCCCAATTTTATCCGGCTAATGACCCCACTCTTCTGAGCCGTCCCGGTCACTGCTCCACCCCCTCTGCCAATCTGGGGAGGGCTGCAGACTACCACATGCTTCCTCCGATACATGTGGAGTCGCCAGCCGCTTCTTTTCAACTGACAGTGAGGAGTTTCGCCAGGGGGGCGTAGCACGAGGGAGGACCACGTTATTCCCCCCAGTTCTCCCTCCTCCCCGAACAGGCACCCGCAGACACGGCCAATTGTGTCTGTTGGGATGCCCGACCAAGCTGGAGGTAACACGAGGATTCGATCCAGCGATCCTTGTGTTGGTATGGAATAGACCGTCACGCTACCCGGATGATTGAAATTCAGTTTTAAGCCACCAATTGTTCTGGAAGGTTTGGCTTTATGCTGTTAATCAATTTAACTGAGCCCAGCACAGATTGAACAGGGGGCAGGTCAAGGATGAACCAGGACTTGACCCCAAAGGAATTTGGATCTGTGAGTCAAACCTGAACTGGTCATGGTGGAAATCAGTGCCAAGAGATAAGGCTATTCAAAATCATGATGAAAATGATAACTCGTGCTTTTTCATAAAACATAAAGAACGAGATTAGGAGAATGCATCTGGTGATTTTCAGTAATCCTACCTGTGATTTTGACAGGCAGAAATGTGTAATACAAAATTATGTAAGTCCCAGAACTGGGCTGAAGTACTGCACCCATCATCCTCACATCTGCTTTTAAAAGCCTCTTTAGTCCATATGAAATTAATTTTCAGAAATGAGGCGCATGATCATACATATGATGTATTCAATACAGAACACAGGCTATATATTGAATCACCACAGCATGTGGACATGCAGCCAAAACATCACATCATGTTAATTGCGGAGTGCTTGCATGCATGTAAAAAAAACCCGGAAAAATCATCCGCCTACTTGTGTGTTATGTGCGGTTGATCTATGTCTGGTGTTCAAACCCCTCATCAGCCTTGGGTCAGTTCACAGTCTCAGAATATTTTTACACTTCAGTGCATACAAACCATGATTAAACAAACACAACAAGACACTCGCACTACAGACAGTTGGACTTTTAATGAACATAGCTGTTTTTGTCCAATATTAGTAACGTAAGCGGTCATATATTTATTATTTGTACACGTGGGGGAACAAAGTAGTAATTGAAGCCATGGCAATTTTAGAAAGGAAAAATTCTGACACAATTTTTCTATACATTATGATAGGATACTCAGTTATTTTGTTATGTATATTCTTATTTTGTTGAGGTTACAACATAGATATTGTGTCACTTTGCTCAATTTAAGGGAAAAAAACAGATTAAAGTGATTTCCGGAAGCAAAATGTTCCCATGTAGTTAAGGCAATGATCGAGAGACAACTCACTCCTTGGGGCATGTTGCCCAATAGGGTGCTTTGTTTATCATTGACTATAAGCAAAAAATAGGGTTATTAAATTCTCCATAGACATCTAGTGTGCCTAACCATCAAGTCACTGTTATCAAAATGACCCTAAAAGTCAATGCCCATGATTTTTTCTTAACATCATTGAACATCTCTAAATTGTAAAGCTAAATCAGAATGTACCAAATGCCAAAGTTGTTTCAAAAACAGCTCATTCATAGCTAGAATAGGTTTCACTGTCTCTATAAAACCTATTTTTAATGCAAAAGCATATCGTGAGATGTGGCCCGGCATGCATAAGTGGAGTCAACAGGACATCTGAACTGCTCAGGTTACTATGGCAACCACAAACAAAGAAAACATGCCATGCACATCTACTTCCTTGTTGTGTGAAAACATCTTACTAGGTGCTCAGTGGATGTGTGTGTGTGGGGTGGGGGGGGGGCATGGGTGACATTGCATGAATGAGGGATTTCTACCTGTTTTCTGGCCTGACGTTGGAGAGGTAACTACGGCTACTGGGTCGGCCACTCCCACTGACATCATCCCCATTGACATGGCCGGATCTTCCGTCGCCAGAATAGGAGCGTGTTATCATCCTCCTGGAACTCATTTTCCACCAGATAACGTTACGCAGAGATTAAGGGCTCTCCAGAGAAACTCCCCTCGCTTTCTTCTTTTGTAAAAAGGAAGAAAAAAAAAAGGCGAAGCAAAAATGAAACAGAATCAGATTCCCTTTGTCACTGGGTCTTAGATTTTATCCCAAAACACTGAGAAGTGCTGAAAGAGAGATGAGAGAGCTAAACTGTTCGAGCGTTTACGCTGACGACCGGCACTTTGTAAAAAATAAATGTCTCGGTTAGAAATCATGGAAAGTAAGCAAACTGTATGCTAATAACACAACTAGGCATAGTTCCCTTGTGTTGTTCCATAGACTGAAACACAATGCCATGCAGCACAAGGACAAGAGATGCACTGTTAAAAAAAAAAAGGAAGAGAAAGAAAGAAGAAAAACAAATCTCTTCTTGCCACATGTACAATTTCAGCAGATGACTTTCAGCAGAAAAAAAAACTCTTCTCCACAACTTCTCTCTGTTTAACTCACCATCCACAGGTTTCTTTTTGTCCTTTGACAGATACCCCAAAGAACCGACATAAGGCACTGCGATTTCCAATCAAACATGAGCATGCGTGGCCAGCCGAACTATTTATAGAGGGCCTGCAAATAGGCACAAGAGCACATCACACTTTCCAAAAGTAGCCGTCGGACCATTTTATCAAAAACAATATGGCAGCACCGAGAGGGCACCTCATTTAGTGGAGACCCAAAGCGAGAAGCAAGAGATCTTTTTTGAAGGTGAAGAATCCACAAAAAGCAGAAGCTCCGTGTCAAACCACAAGGTCATCCTCACTTCAGTAGTCCTCCGAATGGGACGGGAGGATTTGGAAAACAGGCTGAGGTGTTTTCTCTTTTGTCACCGGGGAAGTGAGAGCCAGTGTTGTGTGCAACGCTGAGAGAAGAGGGATATTTCTTGTCGCTCATCCTTTCCCTGCACTGCTTCCGTCGCTCTGGATACAGGCAGTAGTAAAAGAATCATATGAGCCTGTCAATCAGAGGACTGACACCACCCATAAAAGTACATTAATGTGTGCAGTAAATTTATTCTGTCATGCAGACAGACTGTCACACTGCTTAACTTTCCAAACATTAAAGTGTTATATAAGTAAGGCTCATCTTCCTAGGCAGTGGAACTTCTCTTACCCCGAATATAGTATCTAAATGGATAAAAAAACAAACAAAATAAACAAACATAAGGATAAAGGGGCGTGGATATGCTTGGAGTTTCCATTTGTCATACTCTTAGTAAATGTAACGGTATACATTTTGTGATCATTTTACATCATAAATTAAGCCCGGCAACCTCTCTGGCATGCATTGTTCTATGACTGACAATTGCATCAGACCCCCCAAAGGAAAAGCAATGGGAATAGAACAGCCTTATATAGGCTGGTCCTTCTGACTGCTCAAGTGCAATGTGCATGTCCTGCAATGTGTGTGTCCTTACACCCATACATGCACCCATAATTGGATTCACTAACAGAAATGCATATAAACACCAAATAACTGTAATTGAAGTGTATTTTGTTTCTCTGTGAAGCATGTTGGGATTCATTTGGAAATTTGACTTAGTCGATAGCATGATGTTGCCACTCTTGTTTACTTTATTTCTGTTAATTTTATCATTAGTTGCTTGTCATGCCTAGGTTGTAAGGAACCCAAAGGAAGCAAACATCATGAAAAAATGAAATTTGAGGATGTTTCACATTTCACCTTCAACTTAATCCCTCGCTTACATACCAGCAGCGATGAATACAGATGTCTATCAATTGATTGTAAATGGCTCTGTACTGCTGCAAATTCTAGCCTATATTCCACAGCATTTCACACCTAAATCAAGTTCAAAGGTACGGATCACCTCTCAGGTTACACTTCACGAGACTCTCATCAAATTACACATGCCTTAGTGCCAACTGTGTGGCTATTTTAAATGATTTTTTATTTCAAATATACATATAAATACATACACAGCCCTGCGTGTATCACATTTCTCAGTAACTTCCAGTTTCTTCTTTTTTCAATACAATTTGCTGCTTTTGTGGCTCGGTTCATCATTTTTTTTCCATTTCAGATAGTGGGCAGTCCACTCACATGCATTGTTTTCACCCTGCATCAGAAGTGGCAAAATAGAGAGGAAGAAAAAACAGAGAATGTTCTGACAGGATTGGATCAATTGCCCAACATAGTATCTCTGGGCATACTCCATATTAATTAAGGATTGATTGAGTAGTGCAGAGTGAGATGTCCTCTGCTTAGAGACATTTAAAATGTAATCTTGCAATTCAATTCAAGTGGAACAATGGGATAGGAATATTGTAGAGCACTGACTAGCTCTCAGCACACTTCTGCTCATAGAGAAAACACATTTAAAAGGGTTTGAGCAGACTTGCCAACAGTGAGACCTCAAAAATAGGGAGGATTTTGAAACCAAAGCGAGGGCTCTTGGGAGAACATTTTGAGTTTCAGAGACTTTGTTTCCTGCATTTTGGTGACTTTTAAAGAACGAATAACAAAATAATAAATACCATGCAACAACATTTTTATGTTGAATAATTTTAATTTTAAGAATCTCAGAACAGAATACAGAATAATTCACCCCTCTGGTGAGAATCACTGCCTTAGAGTCTATGCACACCACTGACCCCTATGTCCGCTATATACAAATGTTTATAGTGCAATGCTTTGCAGCCTGTAGCACCATCCTTGAGGGAGCACAGGTGTAGCCCAGACCTGTGAAATACAATTTGCAGGAAAGGAGTGAGCAAAGGGTAGAGTTGTCCATCCTCATTCTAGTCTCTGTCACTATCTTTTTTTGACCCCCCCCCCCTTTTCTTGTCACACTTCCAAGCCATCTTGGTCACTGCTCCACCCCCTTTGCCGAGCCGGGGAGGGCTGCAGACTCCCACATGCCTCCTCGGATACATTTGGAGTTGCCAGCTGCTTCTTTTCACCTGACAGTAAGGAGTTTCGCTAGGGGGACGTAGTGCGTTCTGTCATTAACTTTCTGACCATGCTGAACACCCTCTCTGATGGTGCATTGCTGTGTGGTATGCACAAAAGTGCCCTTATCAATTGAGCAAGAAGATTCTTGAACCTTCCGTCTCTTTCAATAATAGCCCAAGACCTTCCAATTCTTGCTTCCTAAGGAAGTTCTGCCCCATCAACCACCTGGTACTCCACCACTGATTTTGTCTCTGACCATGAATGTATTGCCTTTGATGCTGCTTTACCACCTACAATACCTCAGAAACGTATAATTCACTCTCGCATCTTTAACAAGCCATCAGCAGCCATGTTTTCTAGTTACTTTTCCAGTCTGGCCAGCCTCCCTCCTCACTTCGCCAACATTAATGACCAAGTTAGTTAGTTTAAGGATTTGTGTACATCTGCCCTTGATTTTTCGGCTCCAAACATACTTCCAGGGCTGTCCCAATATTAACACAACCCCTTGGATCAATGAAATCACCTGTCAAAAGAGAAGGGAATATATGAAGGCCGAACACAGACGGAAAAAAAAAACTACTCTTGAAGTTCACCAACTCCATATGAAGGAGTTATTATTGAAATTAAATCAAACTATTAAAGATTCGAGAGCTGCTTACTCCTCTGACTTGATTGATAGTAATAAACATAACCCTAGGTTTCTGTTTAGTACTATCAATCAGCTTGTGAATCATTCTCTTCCTACCTTTTCTGCCTGTTCCGCTAATGACTGAAAATGTCTTGTCTTTCTTTGTTGACAAGATTGATGGGCTAATGTCCAATTTTACCCCCACTGCCCCCCCCCCTTCAGCCATCTGATCTTTATGTCGGAATTTGCTCCCATTTCTCTACAGTTCCTTGTAAATACTATAGCCCTTATATGTCCCTCCTCCACTCCCTGTCATATAGTTCTGATACATTTTTCAAATTCGTCCTCCCTGGCCTAGGTCCTAGCTTGCTCTCTATCATCAACTGCTCACTCACATTCGGGCCTGTACCTGACTATTTTGAAATTGCCTGTGTTCAGCCCCTCCTCAAAAAACCCTCTCTTGATCCGGTAATGGTAGAGAATTATAGACTGATTTCCAAACTTTCTTTTTTATCCACAATCCTTGAAAAAAAATGTTGCAGACCAAATCATGCAGCTGTCTGAGGGTCACAACATTTTCAATAAATTTCAATCCGGCTTTCGTCACAAGCATAGTACTGAGACTGCATTACTAAGAGTGTCCAATGACATTTTTGTGCATGCTGATAAAGGTGCATATTCTTATTCTAGATTTAACCATTGCCTTGTATACCATCGATCATGCCATCTTACTTGATAGGTTGGAGAACTGGGTTGGCATTTCTGGTACAGCATTAAATTAGTGTCCCTCTTATCTGACTAATAGATATTTGAATGTTTGTATTAACAATCTGGTATCATTGTCAGCTTCCCTACTGTGTGGAGTCCCTCAGGGGTCTGTCCTTGGGCCAATCCTCTTCTCTTTAAACGTGCTTCCTCTGGGTCATTTGTTTAGTCACTTTCAAGACATGTTATACCACTGTTATGCCAATGATACTCAGATCTATTTCTCTGCCAAATCTAATAACCCGAATCAACTGTCCTCCCTCCATGATTGCTTGGCTGCCACTAAAGACTGGACGTCACTTAATTTCCTCCATCTAAACCCTGGCAAACTAAAGTTCTCTTAATTGGTCCTGGGAGCTTTGCCACTGCGGTTGATCAGTTTATTGGTCCACTTCAGACATCAAACCTACTGCTAAAAATCTTGGTATTGTGGAGTTAGAAAACAACGAGACAGGAGACGTGAGAGTAGACGTAGTCGAGGTAGTTTACTAGCTCCAACTTAGCATGTCATACATTCGACAACGACACTGAACTGTGAACCGGAAGCAGAAGTGCATTATCTGACCCCTCGCCTCTTCCCTTAAAGGTACACCGTCCTCTTAGGTGAATGTCTCTCATTATATAGATGTGGGTCACCACACACGCCCCCCCAGAATTCACCTACACAAAACAATGCAAAACAGCAAAAGTGCAAGTCATGAACATAAAAATAGACTCTACAACAGAACAGTCAATGACATAGTGCAAAGTCACGGGGAAAACAGGTGACGAGTGGGGGGGCAGACCCTGCGGCCATAACGGCTGCGCTTCACAGGAGGGGAAACAGATGGGGCCGAAACCCGGGCCATAGGCGGGGCCGAAGCAGGAACAGAGGCAGGTGCCGGGGCCGACCTAGGAGGGTGCCCCCGCCGCGGGGGTAAGGCCAATTGTTTGGCTCCCCAATGTCCAAGTGAGTGGGCTTGAGACGGTCTATAGCGACCCGCTCCGGCCTGCCCCCCATGTCCACCACAAAGTTCTTATCCCCCGCCTCCAGGATGCGGAAGGGCCCGTCGTATGGGGGCTGCAGCGGGGACCGATGGCTGTCGTGCCTATAGAAAACGTACCTCGCCGATGGCAGATCCTTGGGGACGTAGGACCGGGGGAGGCAGTGTTGAGACATCGGAACGGGAGCGAAGGCACCGGCAGCGCTCCGGGACGCACTGAGGTGAGAGGCGGCCGACCAGGGAGCCGTAGCATCCGGAAGAAACTCCCCCGGAACCCGCAGGGGCTGGCCATACACCAGCACAGCGGAGGAGGTCTGGAGGTCCTCCTTCGGGGCCGAACGAAGGCCGAGCATGACCCACGGGAGCCGGTCCATCCAGTCGCAGCCAGTGAGGCTTGCCCGCAGAGCGGCTTTCATGTCCCGATGGAACCGCTCACAAAGTCCATTGCTCTGCGGGTTGTACGACGTAGTGCGGTGGATCTTCACCCCCAGGTGCTCAGCGACCACCGTCCAGAGCTCCGAGGTAAACTGGGAGCCCCGGTCGCTCGTGATGTCACCAGGCGTGCCGAAACGGGCCACCCAGCAGTCGATGAACGCCCGTGCTACCTCTGCTGCCATCGTGGAGGACAAGGGAATAGCCTCTGGCCACCTGGTGGCCCTGTCCAAAATAGTGAGGAGGAACGTATAATCACGGGAGGGGGGCAGGGGACCCACCAGGTCAACATTGACGTGGTCAAACCGCCTCTCTGGAACCACAAACGGCGCCAAAGGGGCCTTGGTATGGCGGTGCACCTTGGCGCGTTGGCACGCCACACACAAGCCGGCCCAGGCTCTAACATCCTTACGGAGCCAAGGCCAAACGAACTTGACGCTCACCAGCTTGGTCGAGGCCTTCACTCCCGGGTGGGAAAGGCCGTGGACGGTGTCGAAAACCAGCACCGCCAGGAAGTAGGCACCAGGGGGCGCGGTTGACCGGTGGAGATGTCACAGAGGAGGGTGGTATTGGCCGCGTCGAATGTCACGTCCTCCAGCCATAGCGCCGTAGGGGTCGACCAGTAGTCTTGAACGGTCGCGTCCTTGGCTTGGTCCGCTGCCATAGCGGCGTAGTCGAGTCCCAAGTGAACGGCGTTAACAACCGCCCGTGAAAGGCAGTCAGCGACGAAGTTATCCTTGCCCGACACATGTTGTATATCCGTGGTAAACTCGGAAACCGCCGCGAGATGGCGCTGCTGACGCCCAGACCACGGTTCTGAGGTTTTGGCCATACAGAACGTCAGCGGTTTGTGGTCCACGAAAGCGGTGAACTGTCGGCCCTCCAATAGGAACCTAAAGTGTCTGGTTGCGAGGAAGAGACCCAGTAGTTCCCTATCAAAGGTGCTGTATTTGCGCTCGCTCTCATGGAGTTGTTTACTGAAGAACGCCAACGGCTGCCAGCCCCCCCCCACCCACTGCTCACACACGGCCCCCACGGCGTAGTCGGAGGCATCCGTTGTAAGGGCTATGGGGGCGGCACTCGACGGGTGAGCTAGCAGCGCAGCGTTGGCCAGCACGGTCTTGGCGGCCACAAAAGCCTCGTCCATCCCCGAAGACCAGTCCAGCTCGTCCTTAGACTTCTTACCCCGCAGGGCCTCATACAGGGGACGCATGATGTGGGCGGTACGGGGCAGGAAACGGCTATAAAAGTTCACCATGCCCAGGAATTCCTGCAGCGACTGTACAGTGCGGGGGCGGGGGAACATGGTGACAGCCTCAACCCTGGCAGGGAGGGGAACGACCCCCTGTGGAGTGATGTGGTGCCCGAGGAAGGTGATGGACGACTCCCCGAACTGACACTTAGCTGGGTTGATGATGAGGCCGTGTTCGCTGAGCCTGTCGAACAGCTGTCTGAGGTGCGTCATGTGTTCCTCCGCCGACGCGCTGGCCACGAGGATGTCGTCTTAAGTACACAAACAAAAATGGCATGTCGCGGAGCACAGAATCCATAAGGCGCTGAAACGTCTGCGCCGCCCCTTTAAGGCCGAAAGGCATACGTAAGAACTCAAAGAGCCCAAAGGGTGTGATGACAGCCGTTTTTGGGACATCCTGTGGGTGGACCGGCACTTGGTGATACCCCCGCGCTAAGTCGATTTTGGAATAGATGGCAGCGCCCGCCAGGTGGGTAGAGAAATCTTGTCGGTCGGGGGTCGTGGCATTGTTTAGGCGACGGTAGTCCCCGCACGGGCGCCAACCCCCGTCGGCCTTAGTAACCATGTGAAGAGGGGAAGCCCACGGGCTGTCAGAATGGCGGACAATGCCGAGGCGCTCCATAGTCGAAAACTCCTCCCTGGCTATTGCGAGCTTGGCCGAGTCGAGGCGTCGGGCCCGGGCGTAAACTGGGGGGCCCACTGTGGTGATATGATGTTCCACGCCGTGCTTGGCCACCGCCGAGGAGAAGGTGGGTGTGGTGAGCTCGGGGAAATTTGCGAGCAGGCGTTGGTATGGATCCCCGGTGGAGAGTGTGTTAGCGAGGCACAGCGCTCCAGCCCCCCAAGCGTGCAGGGGTATGACGCAAAAGAGACGGCATCAATCACGCGACAGTTTTTAAAATCCACCAGCAGGTTGAAAGCACAGAGGAAATCCGCACCTAGGAGCGGGGTGGATACAGCAGCCATCACAAAGTCCCAGCCGAAACGTCGGCCGCCAAAACACACGTCCACATGTCTGATACCGTACGTCCGAATGGACGGCGTCCATCTGGGGGCCGTGACTGTCGGTCATCGTGTCCACAGCTTGTGCTGGTAGTATGCTGCGTTGAGCGCCAGAGTCAACCAGCAGCCGCCGGCCCGACAAGGAGTCTCTGATGAACAACAGCTTGCAGTCACGGCCGGCGCCCATAGCCGTTAACGAGCGCCGGCCTTGGCGTTTCCCTGAACCCTGTAACTGCAGGGTTTGCGACACTGTTTTGCTTTTGCCCCAAACCTGGCATGGTAATAACAGAGCCCGTCGTCAGGTTGGCGGCGGGCTGTCACCGCAGCCGCGGTGTCCATATAGTCGTACACAGGTGGTGGTGGGGCGGTCTGGTGGGGTAGCAGGGCATGCACAAACTGTTGCCGGTTGGCCAGGAAAACCCTGTCTGCTTCAGCAGCCAGAGAACGGTAGTCCTTGGAGGCGGCGAGAGGAGAACTGGCCAGTGCTGTGCGTACAGGCGCGGGAAGCTGCCTCAGAAAAATGTGTGTGAAAAGAAAGGCCGGATCAGCCGATCCCAGCACAGACAGCATTTTTTCCATTAACTCAGACAGTTTGCCGTCGCCGAGGCCATTCAGGGACAGTAAACGGTCTGCCTTCTCCAGCTCCGACAGTTCAAATAGTTTCAGGAGGAATGTCTTTATAGCATCGTACTTGCCAGCAGCTGGCGGAGCTTCCAACAGTGTCATTGCTCGCGCCGTTGTCGAATCTTGGTATTGTGGAGTTAGAAAACAACGAGACAGGAGACGTGAGAGTAGACGTAGTCGAGGTAGTTTACTAGCTCCAACTTAGCATGTCATACATTCGACAACGACACTGAACCGTGAACCGGAAGCGGAAGTGCATTATCTGACCCCTCACCTCTTCCCTTAAAGGTACACCGTCTTCTTAGGTGAATGTCTCTCGTTATATAGATGTGGGTCACCACAGTATCATCTTTGACCAGAATATGTCTTTTAATCACCATGTTACTCAACTTGTCCAATCCTGCTTTCTTCAGCTAAGCAATATTGCAAAAATCAGAAATATTTTGTCTTTTAACGATATCGAAATATTAATTCACACTTTAATTTTCTCCCATCTAGATTACTGTAACTTCCTCTACTCTGGTCTCAACCAAGCTACTTTAAATCATCTAGTTGGTTCAGAATGCAGCTGCTAGACTACTAACTAGAACTAGCCGTAGGTCCCATATTACCCCTATTCTTGCATCCCTCCATTGGCTTCCCGTACAATTCAGAATAATCTACAAGATCTTATTGATTACATTTAAAGCACTGCATGATCTTGCTCCCAGTTACATTTTTTGATCTCCTCATTCCACTTCCCGACCACTCCGGTCCTCAAACCTCGGTCTTTATCCATCCCCCACTCCAACTGCAAAACAACAGGTGACCGCGCCTCTGCAGTTTTAGCCCCAAGCCTTTGGAACAATCTTCCCCAATCTATTAGATTTGCTGAATCTTTGGACTGTTTTAAGTGGTTTCCAAAAACCCATCTTTTAGGCAAGCCCTTTTATAGAGCCCGATCCCTGCCTTCTGTTTTGGTTCCTTTTTAGCTTGGTCCATTATTCCCTATGCCATGTTTTATATTCATTCAATGTATTTTATGTATGTATTTGTATTGTCTGTATTGAGAGTAAAGCACTTTGTAAGGTAAGATAATATACTTTATGTCATTGTGCACACACAACAAAATTACATTTGGTGACTCTCAGACCAGCAGCACTAGACAAGGTAAATGATAATAATAAAAAAGACAAACAGCATTTAATATAAACAAGTGAGGTAGTAGAAATAAGTGAGGTAGCAAAAAATGATAATGAGACAACAAAAGATAGCAGCGGCTTTTAAAGTTCAAAATAGTGCATGGGATTATTGCACATAGTTAATATTGCAGCGGCTTTAGTGGCAGTTAGTCCTCAGCAGCTGTAGGCAGGTGTGTGTGTGTGTGTGTGTGTGTGTGTAGGGGTGGAGGCTGCAGCTCTGGGGAAGAAGCTGTTCCTCAGCCTGTTAGTCCGGGTTTTGATGGTGCGGTATCTGTTCCCCGATGGCAAAGGAACAAACAGACGGTGACCTGGGCGTGTTGCGTCTTTGCTGATGTTGCTGGCTTTCTTCTGTAGGCGGCCAGCATACGCAGCATCCAGGTCCGGGAGCACAGCTCCCACAATCCCCTGCGCTGTCTTTACCACCCGGGCCAAGTAACTGTGTTTTAAGTGTTATATACAGAACATTTTACTTCTTCCCAAAGGCAACCCAGGTCAACCTAAACCGTGGCCATCCCCCCCCCCCCCAGCTCTATTACTGCAAATAAAAATAAAGAAATTCCGCTGTTTCCTCTGTAACCAGCCTCTGTAACTTCTGTAGCCGATTATAAAACAAAATAATGCCATAAATAAAAAGCTTGTTTCTCTTCGAACTCTCCATTTTTTTCTCCGTCAAGAGTCGCTGAGGAGGACGAGGCGAGCAGCTCCCGCGTGCATGCCGCGGAAACGACGCGGGGAGGACAACCTTGGTGCAGCTGTATTATTGTCCGGGTGGAAACAGTAGAACGTTATCGTCGTACAGTTTGTGGTAACGAAAGGGGGAAAAGGTGAACAGTTGTCATAAATCGGAAGAAATACGGGAGAATTGTGAAACTGGGAGAGGGCAGTGAAAATCGGGAGTCTCCCGAGAAAATCGGGAGGGTTGGCAACAAGTGTGGGTTTGAGTAAAAGCATTTTGAAAGCTGATTGAATTAAATTACATCATTCAGAGAACTTTTTTTCTTTCCCGAAACGGATTTATAACCTCTTGAGAATTGGCCCTTCAATTATTTCCAAGTGCCCCCTCCCCGCTCCCCTGGCCTTGGTGACAGCCGTAAATGTGACGAAGGGCCTATAGTGGCAGCTGGCCGCCGGTCAGCATGTGGGCTGGGAAAGATGGCGGCCCCCATGGCACGGTCTGGGAATTCTTGAAGGGGCGTGTGCACAACTGGGATCAGAGGGCAATCGGGTGTGAAGAGGTGACAAAGACCCCGACCAACCATCACTAGGCCGGCAGAATCCCCCTCAGAACACCTGGCCAAGCTCAGGACGGTAATGCTCTTTCTAAAAGCACTTCAGATGTCCTGTTCTTAGACACCCATTTGGATAAATGTACTGGGGGATTGTCCATTATTATAGTGTTTGCATTATTCTAATGCAAATTATGTAATGCAAACACTTTGTAACTACGTTACGAAATGTGTTACATAAATTATGTTTACCATTATTAATACAATCATCCATGATAAATCAAGAATGAATCGTTACTAATCAATAATGATAATCATTTCCTAGCTTTTCCTCAGAGTGCGTCCCTTTTTATCGAATAAAAACTACCACGTTGAATAAATATATTGAATGCACTCCGAGTCTAAATAAGAACAGAGCATGTGTTCAGTGTTGTGCTCCCATTGCCTCATGCCTCGCTATGTATAGCACTTACCAAAGTCCTGCTAAGGGCCAACAAATGATGTTTCTGGCACCACAACCTCAGGCTCTTTTATTTTTTTTCCAGCATCATGGTACTCTCTGTCTTTCAGCTTAGAGGGCGGTACCATGGGATTGCAGGTTTTCACAAAGCGTGCAACATCTAAATTCATGCAACCCTTGTTTAGGGGTGGTAGGATGGCCAAGAGCTTTGTGGGGTCATCCCACTGTTGGTGAGCCAGTTTGAGTCCCTGTGAAGCCATACTTTTTGAAAATGACCCTACCTCCTATTTCCATCTCAACCTCATGGTAAAATAAATAAATAAAAAATACACATTGGAACCAGGACAGCAATGAGAAGGATTTGTCTAGGGGAGTGTTCTGCAGAGTGTGTGTGTGTGTGTGTGTGTGTGTGTGTGTGTGTGTGTGTGTGTGTGTGTGTTTGTTAACTTTTGGAGATCTTTTCCGGTATAAATAGTAAATAGGCCCAATAGTCTTCATGGGGGCGTGGTTAAGGTTAGAGTTAGGCATGAATTGGTTATGGTTAGGGTTAAGATTTGAGTTAGGCTGTCCACAATGAATGAAAGTCAATGAAATGTTCTAATAAGGATAGCTGCACAAACTTGCGCATGTGTGTGTGTGTGTGTGTGTGTGTGTGTGTGTGTGTGTGTGTGTGTGTGTGTATGTGTGTTGTGAATTTAGGGATAGGCTGCAGGGTATGCAGCTGTAACCTCATCTCATTTCCACTATGGCAGTAATTCACCATAACCTGGAACATCGAAAAAACATAATGACATTTCAGAATGTGTCCATGAACCTTTCCCTCACAGCATCTTCTGTTAACTCTTCTCTCTGGTTATTTGTACAACCAGAGAGAAGAGTTAAAAATTTTTTGGCAACAACAATGAGATTAGATGTGCAGCCATTTGCAGTAAAAAAACAAAAAACAAAAAACCCAACTTCCTACCGCTTGTGAGTTTTGGTGTGTTACTAGCCCTTGACTACTCAGCGGTCCGAGCCACCTTCAGCGAGCTGCTTTGCCCCTGCCCCGTTCACAGAAAACCCACATTGTATGAGCAGAAGTTAATTTTTCTGTACAGTTAAGCGATTCAGCCATTTTTTGATTTGAACAGGTGCTCTGACGCCAGGATGAAACGACTTTATAATAGAAGCCTGTGTGTTGAATGTTCACTAGTAAAAGCCAACACATTACCCCCTGTGCTCAAGAATGGATTCAAATGGCTGTTAATTGATTTGAAATCTATGAATAAGTGTCTGCAGCTATGGCGTTCCCCAAATGATCCTCCGTTACTAGTCCCAGGCTATTTATTATAAGTTCAGTGGGTCTAAAATAAAAAAACCCCAACTGATTTCAATGCAAAACATATAACATTATCAGTCAATATAAATAAATCACTGGAAAATGTGTTGCACTGAGAGAACTTGCATTGTATCTCCGCTTGAGACAAATACTTTATGTTCAACCAGACATTCATAAATGCATTTAGATCCATAGTACAGGTGGAACAGTATGGGTAAGAAACAAAAGGTCCACATAGTCCCGAAAACTGGGGATCAAGACACACACAGGGACACACTGAATCTACTTGATTATGGCTATTCAATTTCAATACTGAAGGCTTATTCTTATTGGCAAATCTCTCACAGGTTTAATCTATTATTTTCCTAACCGGTAACCATTTCAAAACAGAAACTTTGATATACTGCATATATATGTATGTATATATGTACTCTATATTCTGCAAACTATAATGCTCAACTACTTGATATTATAGCCTACTATGCAGATATACTGTTTTATGCTGCATGGCCACAAATGAGCTATTGAGATTGATCACCTCAGTTTAAGATGGACGGGGGTCTGACTGTGTTCGAAACATGTTCCTGTAATCCAGCTGGCATGTTACAGCACCCAAATACCAAATACTTTGGGTGTCAACATGGTTTGTGTGCCTTGCTCATACACATGACCGACCACGCTGGCAGACAGACTGAGAAACACGGTAAGGCCTGGTCATGACCACAGATTAATAGGGTTTACTTGTGCTCAGGTTAAATCGCTATGTTTAATGGCCAAGAACAAAAGCAGTGTAAACAGTACGTTAAACAAATATTTGTATATTCCAGCTGTCTCTGCTCGTGACGTGATCAAAAGAATCAGAGAAAAACATATCTGACAGTAAAAAAAACCCAGTTTTATGAAATCTGAGTGAGGTCCGGTCAGACCAGTGCTTTCCTCTGTCATGAAAATCAGGCTGTTGATGGTGTTGTGCTATGAGGCAACCTTATGTCCCCCCAGCCCGACCCCCCCCCCACACACACACTGTGTTGGACGGCGGGTTGTTTTGATGTTTGACACATCTCTGTGGAAACCGAACTTGGCTTTGTAGGACCATCTTGGCCTTGCTGCTGAGGCTGTGACGTCATCCTCTGGATATTCACGCAAGTGTTGGCTCCGAAGAAGCAGAAACAGGAGAAGACTTGACCTCTAAGGACAGCTGTCCACCTCCCCATCTCACGCTCTCGCTCAAACACACACACACACACACACACACACACACACACACACACACACACACACACACACACACACAGACCTTTATGGCTGCTTGGTGTCAGTGCTGAGTGCACTACCAAGTGCATAGTCCTTATAAGACAGGAGAGCTACTAACACTAACATTGTATATGGCATGGGTGTGATCTTACATTACATCACATCACATCACATGAGTGTCTGGCATAAATCGTATGTGTCCAAAGATTTCACTTTAAAGGAATTTAGATAAACTGTGGGGGGGGGGGGCGACACTTTTCTGTGGAAGCTGAGCTATCTAAGTGAAACATTTGAAAAATGCCAATTGTGGACAGGTTCCTACATACTGCAGATGGACTACAAAATTTCATCAAAATAACAAAACATGTTTTAGCTATGGGGTTACGACACTGATACAATATGATTTAAACTGCCCTAAAATGAATACACAGGCAGGTGATACCCTTCAGCAATACCTTGCTGGGGGATTTCAAATGTTTGTTATGTTTACCATTAATTAGTTTGACTTCATTTAGCCTGGTTCCTGAAACCATGGGATTCGACCCAGCGTATGATGTGAAGGGCTTCTGCTGTGTTGTTGCCTTATGAGGTAGCCTACTGCAGCTCCTGACAGATTATCTCCGTCGACTGTATTCGTCTAAAATTAATGCGAATGAATAAAAATACATGAATGACTTGAATACCGCAGCAGTAGCCTCTGGAAGTGAAGTTAGAGGGACCTCTAGTGGCAACGAAACAGCATTCTGAACACAGCACGTAACCACACACCACTAAGGGCCAACAGTATCACGATCATTCTTTTCAACCAATCACAAAAAGCCAGATAATTTCACTGATTGCTGCACCGTAAGTGTAAGAGGTCAGGCTTAATGAGAGAGATCACCTAGTGTTCGGGTGAGTTGGGAAGAAAGTACCTTCATACTCTTGGCAGAATTTAGATCCGTCACTGGGCAGAAGGATGAACTGCTCCTGTTCTCTTTGTCCTTTTACTATTCGGTAAGAGAAAATACACTGAACAGATTGAAAAGCCCTTATTTGAATTTAAATTTGACGTCATGTCAAGATTGTTGGCAATCATTTAGTCATTTCTATGCTCCCAAACAGTGACACCGAGACGCCGTCTGGACTGGAGTGTCGATCACAGTATGAAATCTTGCACTTTCTCAAAAAACAAAAACAAAAAAACAAAACACTAAAGCACACACTGCATGGACTTTTTTCCCCTCTCAAGTAAATTCCTTTCCCTAAGACTTGAATTTTTTTTCTCACTTTCCATACTATACTACTACTACTTTCGGCTAGTTAGGGGTCGCCACAGCGGATCATCCATTTCCAACTCTTCCTGTCCTCTGCATCTTCCTCTGTCACACCTGCCACCTGCATGTCCTCCCTCACCACATCCATAAACCTCCTCTTTGGCCTTCCTCTTTTCCTCTTCCCTGGCAGCTCCATATTCAGCATCCTTCTCCCAATATACCCAGCATCTCTCCTCCACACATGTCCAAACCATCTCAATCTTGCCTCTCTTGCTTTGTCTCCAAAGCGTCCAACCTGAGCGGTCCTTCTAAAATACTTGTTCCTAATCCTGTCCTTCTTCGTCATCCATCCATCCATCCATTATCTGAACTACTTATCCTGCTCTCAGGGTCGCGGGGATACTGGAGCCTATTCCAGCAGTCATTGGGCAGCAGGCAGGGAGACACCCTGGACAGGCCACTAGGCAATCATGTCAATCCCAATGAAAATCTTAGCATCTTCAACTCTGCCACCTCCAGCTCCGCCTCATGTCTTTCTGTCAGTGCCACTGTCTCCAAACCATATAACATAGCTGGTCTCACAACCATTTTGTAAACCTTCCCTTTCACTCTTGCTGGTACCCTTCTATTTTAAATCACTCCTGACACACTTCTCCACCCACTCCACCCTGCCTGCACTCTCTTCTTCACCTCTCTTCTGCACTCCCTGTTACTTTGTACAGTTGACCCCAAGTATTTCATATGCCTTTGTCACCTCCACTCCTTGCATCCTCACTGTTCCACTGTCCTCCCTCTTATTCACGCATATGTATTCCGTCTTGCTCCTACTGACTTTCATCCCTCTTCTCTCCAGTGCATACCTCCACCTCTCCAGGCTCTCCTCAACCTGCACCCTACTCTCGCTACAGATCACAATGTCATCCATGAACATCATCATCCATGGAGACTCCTGCCTGATCTCGTCCGTCAACCTGTCCATCACCACTGCAAACAAGAAAGAGCTCAGAGCAGATCCTTGATGTAATCCCACCTCCACCTTGAACCCATCTGTCATTCCAATCGCACACCTCACCACTGTCACACTTCCCTCATACATATCCTGCACTACTCCTACATACTTCTCTGCAACTCTCGACTTCCTCATACAATACCACACCCTCTCTGTGCACCATCATATGCTTTCTCTAAATCCACAAAGACACAATGCAACTACTTCTGGCCTTCTCTATACTTCCCAATAAACATTCTCAAAGCAAACATCGCATCTGTGGTGCTCTTTCGTGGCATGAAACCATACTGGTGCTCACTAGTCATCACCTCTCCTCTTAACCTAGCTTCTATTACTCTTTCCCATATCTTCATGCTGTGGCTGATCAACTTTATACCTCTGTAGTTGCTACAGCTCTGCACATGGCCCTTATTCTTGAAAATCGGTACCAGTATGCTTCTTCTCCACTCCTCAGGCATCCTCTCACTTACCAAGATTGTGTTAAACAATCTAGTTAAAAACTCCACTGCCATCTCTCCTAAACATCTCCATGCCTCCACAGGTATGTCATCAGGACCAACTGCCTTTCCACTCTTCATCCTCTTCATAGCTGCCCTCACTTCCTCCTTGCTAATCCGCTGAACTTCCTGATTCACTATCCCCACATCATCCAACCTTCTCTCTCTCTCTCTCTCTCTCTCTCTCTCTCTCTCTCTCTCTCTCTCTCTCTCTCTCATTTTCTTCATTCATCAGCCCCTCAAAGTATTCCTTCCACCTTCTCAGCACACTCTCCTCGCTTGTCAGTACATTTCCATCTCTGTCCTTGATCGTCCTAACCTGCTGCACATCCTTCCCAGCTCGGTCCCTCTGTCTAGCCAACCGGTACAAGTCCTTTTCTCCTTCCTTAGTGTCTAACCTCTCATACAACTCATTATACGCCTTTTCCTTTGTCACCTCTCTCTTCGCTTTACACTCCCTTTCCATACTATACTGCTGATAAAATGACATAACATGTGCCACCACTCCTTCACAATTAAAATACAGACAACTAGAATGTAATTAATGTAATTCCGTTTTGATGCTTAAACATTATGCATAACGGACTGTTCGATTCTGAATGTCCAAATCGTCTCGACAGGTGTCCTGCCTGCACGCCTCAGAGCTCCTACCCCCTCCCCTCAATACCTTGAAAACATCCCCGTCCATTCATCACAACAGCATCGTTTGAATAGAAAAGAAAAAGTCTTAAAACTGCATTCTTACATATTTAATTTAAATTGGCTACTTAACAGTGAATCATTTATACAATATAAAACATAACAGTCACCAGTGTATTCACCATGCATGAGTCTGAGACCTTTTTGATGGCAATTGACACAAGATCCTTCACACGGGTCAATACAATACAAACATCAAACCAATATTGTAAGATGACAATCATTTTAATCATTATCAAACTCTGTTATTCAAAAACTTCCACCAACTCTATATACTATAATATTACTAAAATGCAATATTTGAGTAGAAATACAATACAAAAGTAAAAAAAAAAATCAGTGGATAACAGCATTTAAAATACAATCAGCTTGTTAAAGCACATAATTTCCCATTACAGCTTAACTAAACAATAAAAAGTCCAGCAAAGATGCTATCGTAGTCTCCATGTTCATGGTCCCCTGTGATTTGACCATCTACTCAGAGAGCTTCTTCTTCTTCTTCTTCGTTAACATATCCATGACTGATGGAGTCTTGTGCTTTTCAGCTTGGGTAAAACAAATGCATACCTTTTATTTTTTTTTTACAAACAAAGCAAAACAATGGATGTGAATCTCACATTAGACCTACCTTTCTTTTTAGTGGGCGATTCAGTGGAGCTTTGGGATCTCTTGGCATAAGCAACCTTCATCCTCTGCATGTTCTTTTTGCTGACCACCTCATGCTCTACAATGGGAGATGGGTAGTCTTTACCCACAATGCATCCTGCTGCCTGCTGGATGCTTCGGGGAGCCTTCCAAGGCTCGTAAATGTACTGAGCTGGAAACTTCTTTAGCTGAGGGAGGTACTTCCTAAAGCAAATGTATGGAGATTAGTTTAATTTCCACAGGTCCTGAATTCACAGTTTGGCACTAGTCTCTGTTTCAGACAGCTCCTGAAGTTGAAGCACAAACATGTTCAAGTCATCAATGTATTGTTAATTATTATGCAAGCTTAAAGAAAAGGTTCATAATCTTACCTGATATAATCGCCATTTTTGTCCGTCTTTTTCCCAAAGGCGATAGGGGAGTAGACCCTGAAGTACTGGTGGAAGAAGGCACTGGCTGAGAGCCACAGCCAGTTCCCAGCATTCAGAGCCCAGTCGCCATCCAGTAATAGCTCCTCAAACACCTATAGGAGCAGCAATATTATCTGATTGAAATTGCCGGCACAAGCCATTTTGTGACAGATTTGCATTCTAGTGAGGATATCACAATCAGAAAAGCTTGAACTTTAACCTTCTGTCCCTCTTCCCAACTGATCCACAGGTCTCCCCTGGTGAGAAAGCAGGCAACAGCATGTCTAGCCAGGTGGTGGATCCAGCCCTCTTGCTTCAACTGAGTCATGATGGCATCAATGAAGGGGAAACCAGTTCGAGCCTTAATGGAAATGATGATTTGAGTTATACTTGGTATTGGAGATTCATAAGGATACCATAGCTGTAAAATTTCTTATTCCAATGGCACTGGTTTGTCTCAAAATTTCCCCTTACAATTATTCCTTCATGTCAATCTCGTAATACCTCTCTCCATGCAGCCAGATGTTCTGCGTTAGTGTCCCAGTCCACCTGTGTACAAACAGGGTTACCCTCCATCTTGGCAAAGTTGGGGACACCCACACTGGCAGTGTAGAAGAACTCTCTCCACAGTAACTGGCCATGCAAGGAAACTGGTGGATCTGAGTGCTTCTTCTGCAAATAACACATTTATAAACACATAGAACATCTTCATTCAATCCTTTTCACAGTTGCGAGTGTGCAGTTGTAGTTATAATGACAACTGAGGTTATTTTGCTGGATCCTGTCATGACAATTACCGAGACCGATAATTTCAGGATCAAAATGATTTTATCACTCTTACAGCATCTTTTCACTTGAAGTGAAAACTAAAAAATGCAATATAACGCTTGCGCGTGATTCCTTGCACAGTCCTATTCCCCTAAAAGCATGCTGCATGCAACATTTGCTTTATGATGTAAAATCATGGACTGAATGTAAGGGCACACTTAAACACTCACCCCTTGGTAGACCTCTGTCAGTCGCCACCAGAATGTACGTGCAGACAAGCAGCCAAAGCGGATGTAGGGGCTGAGAACGGTGGTGCTGGGGTTCAGAGAGTTTGGAGATGTCTGTGGCTTCTCAAAGCTACATACCCATTTCTGGATAACAGAAGCAGATATGCAACGGTGTTAAAATGTGATTGATTTGGGAAAAAAATTAATTCATACCTCAAGCACCTTTTTGCCGTTACAGTAACGCTAGGTCCTACTAATAACATCTTATTGTGCTAATCTGCTTTGCAGGTCCAATCAGAGCAAATTGTCCAGTGAATGCAGTCTATATAGACAACTATATAAATAAACATTGGCCATGGTTTTTTTTATAGCCTTGCAAAAATCCCAGCTATGTCTCTGGAAATGGTGCTGTAGAAACCCTTTTCCATGCAGGTGAACAGACGGGATGGGCTGATATGCTTTCGCGGTGCTATATGTGGTATTTCTGCTTTCCTGAAGTGTAGTATGACTTAGATGCTGTTCTGGTGGGCCTTTTGCCACATTCATGAGAAGGAAAACTACCGTTTGCTTCATATGTTCATCCAGTCTCCTAAGCGCCTCCTGTTCCCCCCCAGGGAACACCTCCTCTGTAAGAGATGCTTCATCCTGCCCCATCTCCTCCAGTGTGGGGACACCGTACACATTCTCATGCCTCTCTGAATAAGGCGTTTTCACACCTGTGATGAAATATATTTGATATTGTCAAAAACAATACAATATAGCTAAAAAATAGAATGCTGCAGAATACAATAACCAGTGTTAAAAGATAATTCAATAATCTTGCTATCTTATTTATAATTTTTGCTGCTTTCTTATTTTCCCTTTACTGCTTTTGGTACCCACAACTATCAGAATTGTTTGCCCATTTCTTTAAAATCGTAAAACACTTAATCGGTATTATTTGGAAGGCACTGGAAGATTTCAAGTTTTTACTTAATATCATTAACTGGCAGAGAATAATCGGGGAAAATATTGCCTTTTTCCAGTCATGACGCTATTACCTTTCATGTCTTCTGTGGTCGGAGCAGGAATTGGTCTTTTGGGAGGACCGAGGGTCTTCACTAATGTCTGCAGACGGTTGTAAACCAGAGGAGCCTTCCCATTATTTTCTTCAATTATTCTAAAAAACAAAACAAAACAGAGATGTTAAGAGGTTTTCAGCACAAAGGACAACACTATTCTGGCCTGCCTGAATAAAAAGAGTGAGAGCTCCAAGGTTGCATTAGGTGAGGTTGAGCATGAGTTATACTGACCTGTCCAAGTCATAAAGAGTGTGGGAGATTCTATAGATGACTTCAACTCCATGCTCTTTGGCAAGCACCGTCACCCTTTCGTCCCGGCTAAGACTGTAGGGTTCCGTGTCATACTCATAGGTCAACTTTGTCACGTTCCACTTGCGGAACAGCTCGGGGAAGACGTCCTCTGGCTTCCCCCTAACAACATACAACCTGAAAGGGGAAAATACAATGGGCTTACAATTTTCTATTCATTAAAAAAAAAAACACAACAACAACAAAAGTAACTTTATATCTGTTGATCTTTTCTTAAAACAAGCAGCAAACAGACTTCAGAAGAGCACAGCCACAAAAACAAACACAAAGGCATTTTGGTAAGGGTGGGATGAGGTAAAGGACAAGAGTGGGGGGGTTGATCCTGGTTTGATAACCCTAGTTTAGGCATGAAGTATGTCTGCTGTGATGTGTCATTGGAAACAGCAAAACATCTGTCCTCCCTGCTTGACTACTTCATTACCTCTGATGAGGCTTTTGTCAAGGTCTTTAAGGGGTTTAAGTGAAATCACTTGAAATATTTCCACATTGTCTGGGGTCGTGGATAATGTGTATGCTTAATGCATTACTCACTGACGATGTCTGCCTCGTCCTACCTTGAGTTCAGTTTCCTAAGGCTGCAATCCAGATCTCTGAGGGCTCCGATGAGGAATCGCCAGCGGTTGATCCCAAACTTATAGTTATTACGGAAGTGTGGGTCCAAGACGAACACGGGGTAAATCTCTGTACAATCCTTTAAAGCAGCCATCAGAGCCGGGTTGTCATGCAGTCGGAGTCCCTTACGGAACCAGTGGATACTTGTGTGGGCCATGCCTGTGAACTATATCACACACGTGCGAGATAACAAACAAGAGGAGCAAATTGGCGTTTACTTCAGAGTGCCATTGAGCCAGGCACGTTTAGAGAGGAGTGAACCTAATACACAATCGCGAGACAAATCTTGCGGTCCAAAACATATCCAAGAGAAATTGAATCAAGTGCAACTGGACTTGGTATTGAATCAAGTCCAGTTGCACTTGATTCAATTTCTCTTGGATAACCATGACCTGGATGAATGAGAACATTCAGACACGTCCAAAACATAATTACAACGAGCATTAAAAAAAAGAAGCAGAAATTCTGCAACAGGAGCTTACCATGCACATTCGTTCGCCAAATTGTTGAGTCAAGACACGCTGCTTGTTAGAAAACGACGTTGTGTAACCCGCTGACGAGGTTTACAAAACTACGACATGTGCAACATGGATCAGCCAATCAGACGAAAGAACCACCGATGACGTCAAAGCTGCGCTTTCGCCTCCAGTTTTCCGACTATCCGCTTGATGTCGCTACCCATCCGCTCAACTCGTGCAGAAATATAAGAAACAAAACAAAACCGTAACTGGTGTAACATTTCTGATCCCCTTCCCCTGAGCAAGTTATGCGTTTACTGCACAACTCTCGCCTCTCATGTACGGTGACATAAAACATCTTTCTGCTTTCTGTAAATGCATCTGTAATGATGTTCGTATTAGTGCTATTTTTCCAAATTATTTTCAAAACCTCTGGTCCTGATGGGAAGCCCCACACCACTGACAGGTTGCATATCGACAGAATATTTAGGGATGTGACATAAGCAGAGGAATATTGAACACAAACACGAACCGATACCAAAGACTTAAAACCTTATTTTTCTTTCTCAAAAACACGCGTGAACGATTTTGTCTTGGGACGAAGACAACGGAATGCCGTCTCTTCTGTCCCCGAAATAAAAAAAAATCCATTTTGTCATTTTGTTGGCAGTGGGACCACGGGAATATGGGCGGACAATTTAAAGACTTTGTTGCAAATGTGAAACGAATAGGCCAATGGGGCAACGGCATTCCTTCATGCTGGGAGTGTGAGCGATGTTTTGTTTTCTCGCCCTAACACCTGTAAAGTAAACCTGGTATGCGGCGAGTTTTTCGAAATTGTCTTGTCTGCGGGACTGCGAGACATGTGGGGGGATAACGTGTAGCAGGACTCCC
The DNA here is from genome assembly GCF_029633865.1 of Lampris incognitus. Taxonomy (NCBI): domain Eukaryota; kingdom Metazoa; phylum Chordata; class Actinopteri; order Lampriformes; family Lampridae; genus Lampris; species Lampris incognitus. The sequence continues at coordinate 19,997,183 of NC_079214.1, read as the reverse complement.
AATATTTGCCCGAACCTCCCAACCTTAACTTCAGCTCGTGCGCGCGCGCGGGGAGGGAGGGGGGGGCTCTTGTACTGGGGTCTTTTCTTTAACTTGCGAGTAAGCATTTCTTGCACTGATGTGGGCGTGTGATGTACTTGGGGGCGTGTTTTGTACGTTACGCCCCTGTCCTGCAGTCCGCAGATAGCTGTTGAGTTTTTCAGCTAAATTTGTCTGCATTTATTTAGCTTCACCAACTATTCCAGTATTAGTAGCCACCCTCAAGGCTATTGAGTCAGTTTTGTGTCGTGCACATCGGTGCCTAAGAGGCTCCTGTGGCCAGAGCGCGACGCCACTGCGCCAATCATTTGTGAATCGATTCGATTGGTCGCTCGTGAAGGTAAATTTAAAAAATTAACGTGATTATCATGCAACCCGCGCGGCCTGTCGGTGAATATAGCCCTCATCGGAAGCGGGGTGCTGCCGGAGCCCATCGTAGCTCGCCGTGATCGTATAGTGGTTAGTACTCTGCGTTGTGGCCGCAGCAACCTCGGTTCGAATCCGAGTCACGGCATTGTGGTACAATGTCACGGCAGATGCGCTCCTTTTGGTGTGCCTGCATGTGGGCAGCGAGGACACACGATGAACGACGTCCAATATTTTGCCTTCCCGCCATCGTTTTTTTTTTTGTATTACAAAACTATTGCCTGTATGCACCGTTTCCGTTGACGTTAGGGAGATTTGAGAGAATCTAGCTCGTAGCAGCAGCGTACCGCATCCTTTTTATATATTTTGAAGACGATCTCGTCTCTAAAACTTGCGGTATAAGTGTACAAGGGAGACAACCTAAAACAAGGTGTAATTCGTGCGCTTCTCAGACAGCACCAGCAGATAGGGGTATCATATAAGGAAAGAGGGATTCTTAGCGTTAAGTAAAAGTTGGACTAAACTCTCACCGGGACTTAAAAATTCTGACCCGGTCAGATGTCATTGCCTGTGGTAATCCATTTGTAACGAATGATGGAAGAGAAACAGGAATGAAAGCAATATGTTAAAGATACCACAACGGGCAAAGACACCATGTAGTGACTTAGGAATTCCCTTTGTCTGATGCATCAATTTTTTTTAGTGTATGACGAAATGAATCCGATGAAGTGGGAAAAAAAAACAAAAAAAGACAAAACAAAGGTGCGCTTCATGTCTTTATAGATCGTCGTGAATCCACACACTTGGTCCAGCCGTGTGGGAGACACACCAACCTGTGGGCGATGGCGTGATGAGACGACAGGAGTCTCTCAGACGGTGTTTCCCGTTGGCTGACAGACACGCTATTCAGCGCCCGCTCCGCCCAGCAGAAATGCAGGGGGGTGAAGGTATGAGCGTGACAACAGTCGGACCGGAGCAGCGGCACTACTCCCATTCTTGGCAGGCTGGAGGAGCGCGCCGCACTGTTTCACACGGCGAGCGCGGTGTGTGTGTGTGATGCGCGTGCTTTGCACAGCTCCTGGCAAAACGATGCACCAGCACCGTCGCTCCTGGCCGTCATCGCTGCTATCCAGGTGTTGGACCAGAGGACAAGGGCGTCGTTGACGTGACCGTTTACAACTTGTATGTGTGGTGAGCCGTCCTCTCAGCTGGCGCAGTCGAACGAGAAGATGCTGAGCCGATTGATGAGTGGCAGCATCAGGAGTCTAGACAGGGAATGCAACTGCACTGTGAGACTGCTGGACGACTCGGAGTACACCTGCACCATTCAGGTCAGTGGGGGGGGGGGGGGTATTTGCCTGAATGTTTTCTCTGAAAACAAACCAGGTAACCTTGCTGCAATTGACGTGTTGCCCGGTGTGACGAGGCGGTGATGTCGAGCAGGTAACATGTACGCTGCCCCGTTGCATCTCTATATAAGTCTGTTTTCAATCAATTTGAAAAATGTGTTAATGAACAAAAGGGCTGCCAGACAACCGCCCCCCTTCCCCTTCCTCCTCCTCCTCCTCCCCCTCCCTAAAAGCCCATTTGGATGCTGTTGCTGTGTGTTTGGGACTTTGCCTCCGTCATTGTTGGGCAGCAGACCTGCAGCTGCTTACGTCAGAGATGTTACCTGTGTGGAGATCACATGACCACGTTTGGAAAGAAGCTGCACATTCACCTGCATTGCGTAGCAAATTCGACGAAGATCTAAATGCAACGTGGAAATATGCCAATAGGCCCTTCCCTGACGCTTTATAAGCTCCTTTTACTTCAGCAGCCTCGCAGGCTGTAAGCTGCATTGTACGAGATTCATCTTAATTATCTCATCTCGATTGGTGCATTTCAGTCCAGGGTTTGGCCGAGATTTCCAGGTCTTGACAAAGTTAAACATGGCCTAATATATCACCAACCGTGACAATTGTGTTAATATTTAACAATGCGAGGAGGCAAACTCTATAGCTCTACAGATGCCCCCCCCCCACACACACATCCAATGAACCGTGGCTGTGACCAAGGAGTAAGCCCATCACTGTGGAATAGCACAGCTATCAGGAAAAAACAACAGCAAAAAACAATTAATACCAGTTTAAAAATACCCGTTTTTGTGATTCCCACCTTGTTTTCATATGAACATTCAAAGGTCATCCAAAAGTCAGACAAACACCATGATCTTGTGGCCCTTAAGACCTCATCTGCACTTGATGACAGAACATGAAAAATGAATGAATGGCATTCTGAAACTGAGGCTGTTTTTTTTTAAAAGTCATTTGAAGTCGACTCCTCAAGATGCAGTCGAGGCTTCCACTCAGCAGAATCAATGACACCACGAGATCAGGTCACAGTGCCTTTAATCCAGAGTTGTTTCATGTCCTCAGGGGCTGTGGGCACTACGGATCTTTACTCTCACTCAATAACCATTCGTCTTGTCCACAAGTTTACCACTGGTTTTCATTGGATGTTCAGATAATCGCTTTTTGGATATTGTGTTGTCAGTGCCACTAATATTAGCATTTTAGTTCGTCACCTATTCACATGGGTGAGGGTTTCCTGTTCCACTAACAGCATGAGGTTTTGGAAGCTATTGGCTGTACATGTTATCTTTCCTGCACAATTCATTTAGCAGATTATGCTCCTGGCTCACTCCAAGTTTCTGGGAGTTACATCACTCGGTCACTTTGGCTCAATTACACACTCACTCACTTGCACGCACACTCACTCACTCACTCACTCACTCGCACATTCACACGTTCATTCACTCACTCCCTAATTCACTCACTCACTCATTCACTCACTCGCACGCACATTCACTCATTGATTCACTCACTCACTCACTAAATCACTCACTCATTCACTCAGTCTCTCATTCACTCACTCATTCGCTCACTCACTCATTCATCATTTTTGCAAGATCCTTGAATTGACGCAAGAATCTGCTGTTATTTTGGCATGAGGTGAGGGAGAGCTATGATTTGGGCCAATAAACACAGTTTTTGAGTGAGAGAGAGTGAAGGAGCTAGAGCTCTCAATAGACATTATAATGTGTAATTTTTTGGTTTGACTGTCAGATGTTTGTATTGTTCATTTGTGTGTGTGTGTGTGTGTGTGTGTGTGTGTGTGTGTGTGTGTGTGTGCGCGCGCGCGCGCGCACATGCACACAGTAAGAAGTCTTATGTGTTCTGGCTGCGGGTGTCGAACAACCTGGTTGTATGTAAGAGTTGCTTGAGTTTCTGTTTGATCTTCAATACTCGGAGAGATTCTTTCGGTGCTGTATTACTAAGCATGACAGAACACAAAAAAAAAAACAAAAAAAAACAACCCATCACCATCTGCTCATTTCTGGGATCTGACGGCAGTAGCAAAGCAAATATTTTAAAGTCTCACAACTTTAAATGGTGGAACTCAGGGGACAAATGAAATGGTGACTTAAAACAAAGTGTTTTCCTGTCTCTCTTCATCCAGTCAATGACTGGCTAACAAATACCTCAACAAGTGGGGGGTCAGCTACCGCTTTGCAGCTGATATCACAAAGGTAACAAGGATTTGGTTGAAGATAACTTGCGTGGGGCTAGGATGTCCATTGAACAGAGGTAATGGTGAATGGTAATGGTAATCAGCAATCGGTAATCAGTGCTACGGCCAACACCTGCTTGCCCCTGCTGTCTATGGGAATATGTCATTATTTTTATTCCCACAGGGCTTTCTCATTTGCCCCCCCCCCCGCCATCCCAAAATGGACCAACCAAAAGAAAGCACAAATGAGATCAGTGAGGCATGAGTGTAAGAGTGACAGTCACTTTTCACTTTTTGCTAGCATAAGAATTATGTCGACACAGGAAGAGATGGAAACAGATGATCTGCTGTGGCGACCCCTCACGGGAGCAGCCGAAAGTAGTGGTAGTATTAGAAGTACAATTATATCAACACAACTTGAGGAGATGTATTACCAAGAAGGCCCTATGTATAGCGCAACTTATAAAATAGCATAGCATGCTAAATAAGCTCTGATGGTTTTTTTTTTCTTCCATATGTCATAAGCACATTGCAGTGACTGGCACTGGTGCGTGACAGCAAAAGTGAGGATGACTGCACTCTTTTCCTGCCTCACCTTGAAGGTGTGGCACATAATGAGAGGCCATGTCACGGGGTTCATCTGAAATCACATCATAACCACATAGCTCAATTACCCTATGTCTGGACCCAATGCTGCAATTTGTTATACCACCCCTCCATCTCACATCCACGGTGAAAAGACATACAGTTGTTCCGGTAGGGAAAGAGACTACTAGTGCCCCCATTAGCTGCTTTAGTCCCTCGGAAAATGCCCATTCATTATTCTATTGACTAGTGCAAGTCTCTTTCATCAACGCTTAATTGCATGAAATATGCCAGAGCCGGTATTTTGGAGTTTGCAAGATTATAAACTGTTTCAGAAATTCAAGTTCACTGCAAACAACAACAACAACAACAACAAAAATATCATATTAATCAGTCCACAAGTAGATGCGGTTGTTTTTACATGGATGCAGAATCACTGTTTGTTTGGATTCAAGCACTCTTGAGTCGTCATAATGAATTCCCTGTGGATGAATAAAAGCCTTTTTATCACTGAGCTGGAATGCAACCACAAGAGGGTGACAGGATGACTTTCCCTCCTTATGGTTCACCTTTAGGATAATGCCAGTCAGTCATCCCTTTTAGCTGATAGCTTTGTACTTAAACCTGGCAAAACATTAAAAAAGTTCCCCGACTGTAGTGTCTGTCACGTGGAAATGATCTTGACATCTTTGCAAGCTCCAGGAGCTCACTAGAGAGGGCAAAAGATGAAAAGACACAAAAAAATGTAAGGAGGAAATTTTCTGACTGCTTTGAATGAAATAGGCCCACAATGAAGCCTTTTCAAGCAATAATCCAAATTAATCTTTCCTATAGAACTCAATGTAAACCAACATATACCATATAGGTAGGAAACAAGATATAGTCTCAGCTTCCTTGCGTTCACAAGTCACTAAAAAGAGCCCTCCAGGTGCTATATCTGGACAGCAGGCCTCTAAAATAAAAGTGAAATATGTAAGGCTTTAGGGGAAGGCAAGTGGGAAAAGCTCAAAGAGGAAGTGTGATAGATTGGATGATTGGGAGAGGAGGGCTAAGTCAGAGGCAGAGAGATGAGATTTAAACTGAAGGTGGGCACCACGTAGTCACTTACCATTATATCTCAGGGCTTTAGTCCTTGCTGGTTTCCCGAGTTGATGCTTCTCATATGTCAAAATAACTGTACTCACCTTTGTGGATCTATGACTTGATTGGATCATTGATCGATTTGGTAGGATGCTGGCTATCTATATGTGGAGGGGATACAGCTCATATCATATGAATGGGATAAAACAAGAGAATATGTGGAAGACTGTTTGAGACCCGCAGTTTGTTTGGTGCTTATACCCAAGAACACATTCATGGGGTGTATATTGTGGTCAGCGGTGACTTATCTGGTGTACTGATACTGGAAAATAGTGGAATAAACATTTCACTGTTAAACATTTCATTCCATGAACTCTAATGGGTTTCATTTAAAGAAAAGTGCAGAAGCCACCTGATAGAAATTAATATTCATAGAAAAATTTATAAGATATAGATCACATAATGTATGCAATATAGCAGACAGAGTTGTCCTGGAGAAAAAAATGTCAATTTCTTTTCAGTCTCAAATCGAGAAATGTGTCACAGAAAAAAATAGATTTCTTCTTGTGTGTCTCCACACATCAAACTTGTTGGTTTGAGGTCCATTTGGCATTTGTACCTGAGGTTTTAGACTCCAGTTGTACTGCTGGTATGCAGTCAGACAAGTTGCTCTGAGTTAACAGTCATACCAAGAGCCAAAAGACATAGATTAGAAGAATGATTGCAAGATGTGTGATAGAATATCATTGATTCAGACCTCATCACTATGAGTGAGTGGTTTGGTTACTTGGCACAGTCGAAGATCCTCTCTGTAGCCCACTAATGAAATTAGGTCTGTTCCCTCAAAGCTAAGCACAGGAGTCGGAATGAGCCTCTTGTGTTTCGCATTGTGAATACATTATTGAGAGCGGCAGCTCTTGTCTACTAAGTAGTCTCTCTGCACCTATACAGTATTCTGCCCGGTGTGCTACTGAAATTGGAATAGCAATTGTAAAATATTTTACTTGGTAGAGGCATGCAATTGTCTGGTTTTTAGCTTGTGTTGTCTTTGTCTCAACGTTTCCAGCCAAATATAACAATGAAAGCTAAAGTTCATCCTTTAAATAGTTGATGACGGGGCATCCAGGTGGCGTAGCGGTCTATTTAGTTGCCTACCAACACGGGGCTCTCCAGTTCAAACCCTTGTGTTAGCTCCGGCTTGGTCTGATGTCCCTACAGACACAATTGGCCGTGTCTGCGGGTGGGAGGCCGGATGTGGGCATGTGTCCTAGTCACTGCACTAGCGCCTCCTCTGGTCGGTCGGGGTGCCTGTTCAGGGGGGAATAGCGTGATCCTCCCACGCGCTATGTCCCCCTGGTGAAACTCCTCACTGTCAGGTGAAAAGAAGTGGCTGGTGACTCCACATGTATCGGAGGAGGCATGTGGTAGTCTGCAGCCCTCCCCGGATCAGCATAGAGGGTGGCACAGTAACCAGGACGACTTGGAAGAGTGGGGTAATTGGCCAAGGGCAATTGGGGAGAAAAAGGAAAAAAAAATAGTTGATGACCTTATTGAATGAATAATTGTACAGACCAGACTGGACCACATAGTATTTGTACATTTTGGCCATTTTCTGCATCATAACTGTGGGGTGTGCTACACTGGACAATGATCCTCACGCATCTTTTTATGCAAAAAATCTGTTCATAAATTTGCATACAAACAATTCAAGAAATATTTTAGAATTCACTTATTTTCTCTTATTTTGGGTTCAGACCTGTCATACAGACATACAAAACCTTGAAGTAAATGATGTAAGCTTCACCTGAAGTTCAAATATATACTCCGTGGCTCACAAACATGAGATTCAGTAAGGTTGTTTTTTTTTTACCAAAGTAATCCATAAACTGGAAATGCTGGTTCCGCTAAGTAGATTTACTTCTAACCGCTCAAGGCTTAATATGCAATAAAAGTAGGATGTGCTTTAAACAAGGCTCCTGCTTATCAGCCTCACTGCCAGCTGTGAGCCACCCTGCTCAAATCTGCAAGAGAGACATGTCTTCCTGATTTGAAGGAGCCCTGCAAAATAACATGTTAATCCATAATCTGGAGAAATGGTGAGATAAACCCTCGGGGCTTTGGTGTGCTTTCAGATTAGGCCACTCGGTTCGTGGTCATGATGACGATATCTGTGATTTCAGTGAGGTCAGTGCCTCAGCGGAACTCAACCCATTGACTTTTTCATTCAGGCATGTTGTTAGCACGAACAGATTTCACTGTTTGGGGATTATAACCAAACAATTCAAGAAAATCTCTGTAAGGTGGTGAGAGAAGATGCTTCTTTTGTTTGCTCTTGCTCTCTCACTACAAATTCAACTCGACAACTTGCAGCTACTGAGTAATTGATTTCTTCAGTAGTTCATTTATGCACGCTATTTGAACATCAGTTCTGGATATTATCAAAACTGATATTATCAAATTCAAGACTGACTTTCATTTTTGCAGTTGATTTGTGCACATTTGAAATAAAGTGCTTGGCCAGAAAATGTTGCAACCAGATTCTTCAAATTGTAATTGCACTTCAAATGCTCGCCTTTGTTGTTCAGTGATGTGAATAATATCAACATATCAAAATATGTTGATATTCTAAAAAAAAACAAAAAAAAACAAAAATTTACAAACAGAAAATTTGTGTGGTTTCTGATCGGTTTCCAGGTATAACAAAAGGTGATTATGGAGAAGGTAGGGTTCAGGGGAGTGTTAGTCTCCAATAGGCAGATGTATCTCCACACTACGTTTTTGTTGCTGTACGTACGTACCAGCAAAAGAAAGGCCTAGCAGAGCCCATTATCATTTCTAGAGTAAGTACAAATAAAAATAAAAATATGCTCTGGATTGTTTGTATCTCTCAATCCTTGTTTGTATCTCTCAATCATCAACAGTAAACCTAAATTATGCACAGCTTGCCGGTGCCCTAGCAAAATAGTGTCAAAAGGGGAATGTTATCGTGGAACATTCTGCACATGGCCGGGATGTGAGCCCTGGTTTACGGACAAATTAACTCAGAAGATAGGTTCGCGGTGGTGTAGCGGTCTAAGCATCGGCTTTGTGTCCATGCAGTTGCCCACTGAGGACCGGGGTTCGCGCCCCGGTCTCGTCAGATCCGACGAAGGCCGGACTCGATGAAGCAGCGATAATTGGCAACGCTGTCTTCGGGAGCGGGGCGGAGTCGGCTTGTGTTCGTCACGTGTGGGGGTGGTGTGGGGGGGGGAAGCAGTGGTTTGGCCTGGCTTCGCCTCGTCACTGCCGGCCGGAGAGATGCATCTGGCGAACGCATGCAGTACGAGGATGGGTGTTTGAACTAAAATACGGATCGATTGGCCACTAAATTGGGAGAAAAAAAGGGGAAATAATAAGAAATAAAAAAATTAACTCAGGAGAAAACTCCTTCTAAAATAATGAGTGTCAGTTATGCAGTAAGAGTTGTTCAGATAAACAAACATAACTTGATAATCAGTGTTCAAAAAATTCAGGTTAAACATTAGCTCAAGAGGAACTCACTGGAGACCTGATGATTTATTAGCTGTTACCGACTGGCAGACAAGCAAGTGCTTCCCTTCGTATAATACATTTATATAATAGATTTTCTACGCATTTTCTCTGAATATCTTTAAAGGAATCCACTGAAGGAACTAAGCAGCCCTGACTGCACAACCCAAACCTCAGTTAAGTTGCCCTAATGACAGTGTATTTCACTAGCTTATTGTTGTTGCTCGTAGAGACAGACTTTTAAAAAATGGCAGCATACGGAGAGCACAAGGAAGTAAAATATAGACTGAAATAGTTGCTGCCAATAGGAAACTTATTCTAGTAGTCGACAACTGGTGAGCCAGACTAGATGAGGGTTTGCTCTAAGTTTAGGGAAGGTCTTTAGCTTTTGGTTCAGGTGAGGTTTAGCTGTTGTTTGTGGTAAATTAAATTGTTAGGGTTAGATATGCACGTGGCTGGTGTGACAGAGGAAGACGCAGAAGACAGGAAGAAATGGAAACGGATGATCCGCTGTGGCGACCCCCAACGGGAGCAGCGGAAAGTAGTAGTAGTAGGGTTAGATGCCACAACAAGCATGTAGTGTATGTTGTGCACGTTTAAGTGTTAATGGTGTCATGTACTACTACTTGGAAACCAGTCAGAAACCAGCCAAATTCTCAAGTCAGTTAAATTTCACAGCACGGTGGCTTTGCTCCTCCGAAAGCAAGGAAAACAAGCCATTTCAGACAGAAAGGGGGTGGATACCCAGCACTTTTCTGACATCTGGTATTTTCTAATGCCTAGTCCGCACGTACACGGGTATTTTTGAACACGTTGCTTTTCCTTTGGCTTTTGGCCTTTTGTTCACATGCAAACTGCGTTTTAGGTCACTGGGTGACGTGTAGAAAGGGAAACGAGTTTTTGGCTTTTTTCAGGTTTCTGATTGGCCAACATGGCTTTAGGGTTAGGGTTATATCGCCGCCTGTTGGTGTGGCATGCTCCTGACAGCGCATTCGTTGTGTTGAGTAGCATGGGTTTTTGCGTTTTCATTTGGGCGGAGACTTTTTTAAACAGTGCTTGTGTGGACAAGATTTTTCTTTTTTTTTCAAGAACAGAAGAGGAAAACCCCGTTTTGAAAAAACACCCGTGTACATGTGGACTAGGCACAAGGCTTTCAGTAAATATCTCATCCTGCTTAGTTTGCCAAGGACTGCAAGTACAGACTAAGTCTTTGGGGGGTCAGTCGGTCACAAGACTTTACGCAGCAGAACATCCAGTCAGCTGACCTGGTCCCCGTGTTCTGGAATGCACGAAAATGGCAAGTGGAGGGCTGTGATTTGTTGGTTTGGTTTAAATCACTATCATTTAGCAACCCCTGCTTATACTATATTCACTGGTCATGTTGTGCCTAAGGAAAGCAAACATTCTTCACTTTTCATTCAAATTTCATTAAATTTTATAAAAATGGTGTCTCCGTGGGCATTGACAATCAACTAGTCTCAGTTACTTTGTTTTCCACCGAAATGAGTGCATTGCAATGTTGGCCATATTTTTGAATCCCATATTGATCTAGATCTTGAGGCTTACAATTTTTTGCTTTTTATTTTCCTGGCTCAGTTTTATATGATTTGAACAGGATACTTTGACGCGAGTTGCAGGCTAGGACCCAAGTGCAGACACAGGCATGAATGGTAAGCTCAGCTCAGCCTTTTATTAAAGGTTTGGAGAAGGCAGGAGACCACAGGACAGGCTAAACACAGACAAGAAGTAACTATACAGACATAGCAGCTTTGGGTGATGACAGGACTCAGCAAACTAACTACCTAGGGGTAAACTTAAATACGCAGGGAGGAAGATAGGGCAATGACAAACAGCTGGAGAAGAGCAAGGCAACAGGCAAAACTTGGAGTGGATTACATGCTGGGAGAGGGGCCGGAGTTGCTGGAGTAAAGGTTGGATTTGGCAGAGCTGGAGGCGGCTAAAAGGCATCCCTCCAGAGGGTGTCCCCCTTCCAGGGATGCCTTCAGGTACTCCACCTGGCTGATGAGAATGGTGCTGGAAGAATTTGGCGATGAGATTGGGGTCCAGGATGTCTCTGGTGGAGACCCAGCACTTCTCTTCAGGGCTATATCCCTCCCAGTCAACCAGGTACTGGAGTTGCCTTCCTGGATAACAAACATCTAGAAGATACCTAACTGTGTCGGTGGGGTGGCTATCAATGAGGCACAGTGTTGGAGGGGGCTCTGGAGCAGGAACCAGAGGGCTGACAGTGACAGGCTTCAGCTGAGAAACATGAAACGTGGGGTGGATGTGAAGAGTGTGAGGGAGGTGGATAGCAGAGGGGCTCATTGCCTTGGTAATGGGGAAGGGGCAAATTAACTGGGGGGGGGCAATTTGCAGGATTCCACATAAAGGGGAAGGTTGTGGGTGGACAGCTTTACTTTCTGACCAGGGCGTTACTGTGGTGCCGGAGTCCAGTGGCGATCCGCCTGTCACCGGTATCTGGAGACAGTACAGAGCAAGGTGGAGCTAGCTCTCATCCAGGTCCAGTGACAGCTCCTAGGCAGAAGGGACATTGACTTCTTCTTCCTGGTCAGGAAAGAGCAGAGGCTGGTAGCCATGGGTACATTGGAAAGGGGACAGATCAGTGGCAAAACTAGGGAGGGTGTTGTGTGTGCACTCTATCCAAACCAGCTGCTTGGTCCAAATGGACAGATTGGAGGAGGTAAGGCAGCATAGGATGGTCTTCAGATCTTGATTAGCACATTCAGTCTCGCCATTGGTTGGGGGGTGAAAGCCGCAAGAGAAACCGGCAGTGTATCCAAACAAAGAGCAGAAGGCTTTCCAGAGCCGGAAGGTGAACAAGGGGCTCTGGTCAGACAAGATGTCAGTTGGCAGTCCGTGAGTGCAGAGGACATTCTGGAGGAGGAGCTGAGCAGACTCGTTGGCTGTGGGGAACTTAGGCAAGGGAACTAAATGTGCTGCTTTAGAGAAATGGTCAACTACAGTCAAAGTTGCAGTGTTACCTTGAGAGGGGGGACAAACCAGTGACGAAATCTAGGGAGAGATAGGACCAGGGGTGATGAGGAACAGACAGGGGTTTGAGAAAACCAGAGGGACACTGTTGGGGTGCTTTAATTTGGGTGCAGACATAACAGGCAGCAGCAAAGTCCTGTGTCTCCTTTTTCATGGTAGGCCACCAGAAGTGATGACAGAGAAACACCAGTGCATTTAGCACCAGGGTGGCAGACTGGGTTGGAGGCGTGGCCCCACTGTAAGACCCGGGAGCGGGCGATGACTGGAACATAGAGATGATTGAGATGGGGGGTCAGATTGCAGCTGTTGGGCTTCTCTCACTGCAGTTTTGATATCCCACGTAACCACCGCCACAAAGCATGAGGTGGGGAGGATGGGTCTTATTGGACTTCAGTGGGAGAGAACTGGTGGGTAAGGGCATCTGCCTTGGTGTTTTTGAACTATGACAATAAAACAGAGCCCACCTTGCTTGACAAGAGTAAAGACATTTAGCACTGTATTCTGTATTCTAGATTTTTTTGTGTTCTGTCCATATCTGGAAAGGATCTACTGCCCCCTCCAACCAGTGTCTCCATTCCTCCAGGACTAGCTTCACTGTTAGTAGCTCCTGAATGCTGACATCGTAGTTCCTTTCTGCAGTGGTGAGATGGTGGGAGAAATAGGTCCAGGGATGCAGCTTTTAGTCCTTGGTGGAGCACTGGGAAAGGACAGCTCCCACTCCTACCTCAGAGGTGTCCACCTCAACCACAAAGGGGACATAGATCAAGGCACTGCAGTACAGTGGCAGAGAAGTAGTGCTTCCTCAACCAGGGATAACAGAGAACAACAGGAACAGACAGAGAGTTGAGGACATGAAGCTGAATCATCTCGACATGATTACCAGACTCTCTAAGGGACAAGGGGAGGGTGATGGACATAACCGTGGCAAGCAGGCAGCCGTCTAGACCGTTGGCTTCTCAGGGGGGAGTCTAAGGGGACTGTGGGAATGTCCAGCACACACTCAAAGTCGATAAAACTTTAATCTGCAGCAGATTCTACGAGAGCCCGAAAGGTTTGACTTTGGGTTCCTCTGGATAGATTGACCATGAACAGATTATATGAGAGGGGGATGTTTTGCTGGATTGCATTTACTAATGCCCACCTCTTCATGGATGAGTCTCCCCTTTTACCGGCAAAAGGCAACAATGGCCAGCCTGGCCACAATAAAGGCAGCAGCAGTTGGGAATTTGCCATTGCTGCTTTTCTGGGGTTAGACTACTGCACCCCAACTGTATGGGTTCTTCAGCGCAAGGTTCATCTTGTATCAGAAGCAATTGGGGAATCTAAACAGTAAAATGGGCTGAAGTAATGTGTGCCTTGAATGAGTGCAGTGGCACTACCAGGCACAAGCAGTGTCATTCGACGGAGGTGATTGTCAACCCTGATGTCCAGGTCAATAAGGGTATCAAGGTCGACTGGGATCTCTCAGGTAAAAAAAAAGAGCTAATCTTTTATGACATCTGACAGACCATGTTGGAAGGCATCAAACAGCAAATCTTGATCCCAAGCACTTAACGCTGCCAAGGTCCGGAATTTGATAGTGTAGTCGTCTACACTATGATTTCCCTTGCAAAACTACAGGAGACACCTGGCTGCTTCTCTCCGAAAGACATGGTGCTCAGACAGCTTCTTTAACTGGTTAGTGAAACGTTGAAGGCTGAAGCCAACTTCACTGGCCTGCTCCCAGTGTGGTGTTGCCCAGGCGAGGGCCGTTCCAGCCGGCTGGGTGATATTAAAGGCTATGTGAGAGTGATCAGTGGGAAATGAAGGCTGGAGCTCAAAGATAAGACAACACTGGGCTTGGAAAGCTTGGCAAGTTCCAGGATTCCTGATATAACAATCTGGTGGAGGAAGGCAAGGCTCGCAAGACTGCTAACGTTCTGACAATGCAGGAGAAGCGGTGTATGCAGGCAGCAGAGAAGAGACAGCAGAAGAGGGGAGCAACGGGGGAGCGACCAAGGTGGGAAGGTTGATGATCCTCTCTGTCAGGCCCTCTGCCAGCTCATGAAGGATCATTCCATGATGCCCGATGGCAGTGAGAGAGGGCTGCTTGGAGCTGATCACTGTCTTCTGGGTCCATTCTTGGCATGTTCATTCTGATAAGGATTGCTGGCTAGAACCGAAGTGCAGACAATCAGTCAGACACAGGTGTGAATGGTAAAATCGGCTCAGAGTTTTATTACATGTTTGGAGAAGGCATGAAGCAGGCAGGAGACCACAGGACAGGCTAAACACAGGCAGGACAGAACTACACAGAAATGGTGGCTTTAGGTCATGACAAGGATCAACAAACAAGCAAACTAACTAGCTAGGGTTGAACTTAAATATACATGGAGGAAGAATAGGCAAAGACAAACAGCTGGGGAAGAGCAAGGGAATGGGAAAAACTCAGAGGGGAATAGGTGCTGGGAGAGGGGCCGGAGCTGCTGGAGTCAAAGCTGGGCTTGGTGGAGCTGGAGGCAGCTGTGACATACTCAGCATATAGGTACCTGGCATACATATGATGTTGCTACAAAGGGCAATAAGTCTTTTGTGTGAATACCCTGAGGACATACCATCATCAAATGTCTGTTTTACTTGAAATGTCTTTCTAAGGAAGAAAGCTATCATCCTTAAAATGGTTTATTTGTTTAACCTAGTGACAATATGGTAATACTGGCTATTGCATTCCAAAGCCCAGAGACAAAGCTAAAATCAAGTTTTAACGATTGAGGTTGTAGTATCTTTAATTAAAGGACTTCTGTGAGCTTGGTCTGCCAGCTCTGTTAGCCACAACAACTTCCCTTCTTCAGATTTGTCAAAACCTGCCTTATTGATCTGCTTTACTGATCCACAACAATGCGTACTGTATCATATCCCCTGCAAAGTCCTACCTGACGATAACCAATAAAATGAGTAACTGTAAGATGTATGGCTATTCATTGATTAGTTGTTGTCTTAAACAGAAAGTATCAAACGGCACATTTATTTGGATGTAATTCTTCAGGACTGTACCCAGTGAGCACTAGACCCTTTTTTTAACTTTTTTTTTTAGAGCGTTGTTCCTTATCCGATGCGAGAGTCGAAGGACAGGATGTTGTATTGCTGTAAAGCCCACTGAGGCAAATTTGTAATTTGTGATAATGGGCTATACAAATAAAATTGATTTGACTTGACTTTTAACATGGTGGCTATGCGTTAGCTCTCAGCTATATAGTTCAAAGTATAACTGGCTAAGTATAGCTTAGAACAAACTGTTTAATTCATTATTACTATTATGAGCTATATGCCCAAACAACTTTAACTGTCTGAGATAGAACAAAAATCCATATATTGTGCTGCAATACTAAACTTTCACATTTCAAACAAGTGTAGCCAAGTTTTAGCCCTGGGCAGCACAGCATGTCTAGGTTGGAAAGTGGTTGAAAAGTGAAAGTTTAGTAGACTTTGAAATCTTAGCCCAACTAGCCACTGCTAAAACAGACAGTTTGGTGTAAAAGTGGGCTATTTATCCAGATATATTCTGAGCTAGGTGAGAGCTAACATGAAGCTGCCACATAGACATAAGGTCTAGTTCTCACTGGGTAGGTTTAGATATGACCTAATGGTCTATCCGAACAGTTCATGATTCGGATTCCAATTCCAGCAGCAGTGGGACTATAAATGTAAATGGAGCCGAAAGCTTCAGAGGTCCCTGTGCCACTCTATTTTGTTGAAGACTCATTCAGCATTCCTAAAAATGATGATAGTTGAAATTGTATATGTAGTGGCTGACTTACTGCTTTTCAAACAGTGTGCAAATAATTAAAATATGTGACAAAAGTGGATATCGTATGCGGTGTTACCTCTGATGCAAATGCTGCTGTTGGTATTTGAAGAGGTTTCTCTGCAGTATGTGACGCAGAAGCAGAAGCTACGGGACAACCTGCCAGTTCACTGAGGCAGTGAATGCTGTCCGGTGATGTCATTGAGATTGCTTTGCAGCACCGTCCAAAAGAGCCACAGTCCATTGTGTAGGCTTATGTGCTCTCACACACACTCTCTCTCACATTTTTTTTCTTCTCACTCCATCTCCATGTCACCCCTGTTTCCCTTTCTTGCTCTCTTTCTAATTTTTTAGCTCTTGGCTGGCCCCTGAATTCCAAAAACTATCCATTTTTGTTTCTCCCCACTCTCATGCTCTTTCTCCCTCGTTCCCACCCCCCTCTCTGTCTCTCTCCCTCTCCTTTCCCCATCCAGCAGGAGTGCAGCCCTGCAGATTAATGAGCTTGCCCTGACAGAACCTGACACTGGTAGACAGCACAGCACAGACACTCTATACATGACACAGCAATAAAGACACAAGGGGCTCTTCAGCGAAAACTTAGTGCACCAGCTGGGCGGACGCCTAGGTGTAATGTTACGTCTGACTTACTTACGATCAACCTAGTGTTATGACTAGTGCACCATTTAGACTTGAGCCTTGTATGTGTTGCGCCTGGATGTAACCTTTACGGCTAGTATGGAGCAGGCGGAAGCTGGAAAGTCCGACTAGTATCCATGGTAATGATAATGGGAAAAATAATAATCACACAACCAGAAAAGAAAAACAACGATAGCAGCGTGTCTTGTTTACAGAATGAATAACAAAAAAAGGCATTAAGAAGAGAAAGAGACATCCTTGATCGGACAAATCCACTGGAGTGAGCTGATTGAGAGGTTTCACTTTGGCAGACAAGCCCTGTTTGACTTAATTGAAGAGTTCTCCTCTCAACTACAGCATCAAACTGGGGGAATCTTCTCCAAAAATATCAATGATGCTGTATATAGACGTTTTTAGTGAAGGCCTTTCCCCTGTTGGCAGGTTTTTAAGAATCTTTTTTTGGCTTTGATAAAAGATCTTTCCATTTCTTCCTGACCTCTTCAACTGTCCACAGTCATCTCCTTCATTGCTGACTGCACTGGTGATTGATGTCCATGCTGATATTTTTTGATATTTCGGAGTTGGTGTTTAATTTAGCCGTGAGAACATTTCTATGCTCTGCATACAACTCTGCAAGTTTTCTCATTTCCCTATATCAATAAAATTTATTTTCCTTTTCTTTTTGTTTGCGTTATCCATATCGTCCATGGCTTGTTGGAAGGGGGACGTACTTTGGATGGAAGTGTGCTGCTTGGCAAAAATCATCACTTTGCGTGTATTCACGTGGACGCACGTCATAAAACCGGGCGCAGCTGCGACCATGGTCAGTCAGGCTTGGTGCACTCAGTGTAAATTCAAACCACAAAGTCGGACGTAGCTAACGTAAGAGTTAAGACCTACTTTTTTTTACGCCCAGCTGGTGCACTCAGCCTCAGGTGTTCAAACTGTGCAATGAACAAGTCCTACAAACAACTGCATATATACAGCCCACTCCAACACCAGAGCCAATATAGAGGTGCTGCATTAAACACCTGAGATAAGCTTCTTTTTTCTCGATGCAAACGTTATTTTGTGCACATTGCCCCTTCAAGTTTGATGACTTGCTGGAGTAAAAATGGATATGAACAATCAATATTTGTTCTTGCTTTGTGATGCATTGACAGATTACAAGAATGGAGTCTAAAATAATGACATATTGTAGCTGAGGAGCCTAGTGTAAAAAATAACTCTCTTACTACAGACCAGCGGCACTGCTTGTTCAAACACAGGTTGGCTTGTTGTTGCAAACACTTGTATCACCACACCATGGTTCTCTTTGAGGTAAATTGTTGCCTCACAGCAAGAAGGTCCTGAGTTCGAACCCGAGGCCGTCCCAGGTCCTTTCTGTGTGCAGTTTGCATGTTCTCCCCGTGTCTGTGTGGGTTTCCTCCGGGTGCTCCGGTTTCCTCCCACCATCAAAAAGACATGCATGGTAGGGTTAATACTCCTGTCTGTGCCCCTGAGCAAGGCAATGGAAAGAAGGACTGGAGTTGCCCCCCGAGCACTGCAGCTACCCACTGCTGCTATACAATAGGATGGGTTGAATGCAGACAAAAAAAAAATCATTGTAACCATTCAATGACAAAATAAAATGGCTTTCTTCTTCCTTTCTTTTCTTTAACAGAGACAAAACGTGTGTTTTTACCAAACACCAAACGTTTTACTGCAAATAGAAAGTCTTGTCAAAGAGGTTCACAGTTTCACCTAACATTCAACCGAGGGTTTATTATTCTGGCAATTTCCGCATTAGATAAAAGGGAGCAACTGCAAATGAGGGAGAAAAAGAGAAGAGTAGACGACCTGGAGCAAATTAATGAACATGAAATTCAAACCCATGAACTGGTGGGTACAAAATATCCTGAAATCCTTAGCCGCCATGATGCACCAGCAAACAAAGTAAGTCGGACATGAAAAAGTGATTGTATGAGAATAGGATGAGAGACTGTTGAGTCAATAAATGCTTCATCAGTTTAATTAAACTGCGTAACGATCCGCTGTTGCAGATTTTCCTGCACTGCCCATTGTAAAAGTATAAATCTCAGCCCCCTCTACGGCGCATTTTAATTCCATTGCTGAGATATAATTAAATAATTTCCCTGTCATGTTTGGGAGGCATGGAAGAGATTATGGCTAATATGGGCAGCAGAGCAGCAGCGAGACTGAAACTACTGAAACTAAACCGCCCCACTGCTTGTATGGGAGCGTTTTCATCTTCATACTTACCGGTTAAGTAGTACTACTATGACTAAAAGCCTTAGAAAAATGAAAAAAGTTTGTCTCGTCCTGCCTTTTATTGGGTCTTGCCTCTATTTGTGTTTGCCTCCTCCTGTCTCTCTCCCTTTTTCATCAAACCAAAGCTTGGAGTGGGCCACCCAGACACTCGTAGTATTTGTAATGATACTGTAGAACAGAAGACAGCGGGACAAGTTTTGGTGGATTTTATGTGTTGTTTCCATGACAACAGATTTAAAGGCCCTCAAAACCTATGTCCTTAATCAGCCTCTTACTATAAGCAATAGGGTTCTGCATGATCATATTATTGGTTTCTAAAGGAGGACTTAGCCATTACAAGTAAGACATTTCTGTATAATTTATATTTCCTCTGTTCTCGTCTCCTTCACAACCCATCCACCTCTCTATCTGAGAACTCCTCAACCAGGTTCTCAACTTCTGAGTTGCAGGAGCTGTTTATCCACAGTTTTATCTCCAGGCCGAATAATCTAATGTTATGTAATGAAATGCAAACAATGAGCTGAAAGTGGAGACAAAGTTTGTCTCTGGTTAAGAAACACTGTCGATTCTGGGGTGTTGATTCTCAGTGCAAGCAGTACAAGCGATACTTTCGCATTACTGGGAGTCGTTTGATTCATTATTCATGTAAAAAATATTGCTTAATGCAGCTTTAGTTCATGCAGACATTGGGTATGTTTTCATGCAAACTAGGGCCCTGATTCCTGGGAGGCAATATTTGAATTTAGGTTGTCATCATCATCATCATCATCATCATCATCAGCGGTCACTCGGGGTTGAGTATGACCGTCCTCCCTCTGGGTCCCTCTGTGTCCTCAAGTGGATGTAGAGCTCGATCCTGGAGCCACATAATGGGAGGATGGACGCCTGCGTGTGACAGCATTTTATGTGGAGAGGCTGATGTGGCTGCAGCCACCACACGCTCCTTGGCAGGGGGTGGCCAGAGTCCAATGGCATGGAGAACCAAGACAGCTGCCTTCATCCACCTTCACTGCCATTGTGACCTGGAGACATCTTCTACCAGTTCTGCGAAGGTATTTGTTGGATCGCGCTTTGTCTGGAACCTCGCTCTTGACCGATCTGCCTTGGGTGACCCAACCAGGAGCCAAGCTCCGGACAGCATAGCTCTTGGGATCATTGGTACATGCAAGCTTCTCCACCACGGCAAGGTGGCGATCAGGAGGAGGAGGAGGTTGTCACATGGTACAAAATAATGCAATTTCAATAATACCTGAGTGGAAATGGATTGTTTTAATTATCAGTATAAAGGTATGTCTGCTCTTCCAATACATCCCTTCCAGCCTGATTACAGAAGTGACAGCCCTCAAACAAGCAGATGGTTAGTTTTATCAGCCTTACTTTCTATTTTTCCCTTCATTGCACATCATTGCAGAACACAATGACAGACCAGAGGAGGCCGTAGTACAGCGACCAGGACACATACCCTGATCCCGCTTCCCACCCACAGACACGGCCATTTGTGTGTGTAGGGACGCCCGACCAAGCTGGAGGTAACACGGGGATTTGAACCGGTGATCCCCGTGTTGGTAGACAACGGAATAGACCGCTACGCTACCTGGACGCCCCTTGCTTGCTCCATTCTTGACCATACCCTTGTAACTCTAATCCAATAAGGGCATACTGTTTCTTAATCTGAGTAATTTCTTTATCGGTTTATGACCACATTGTTAATCTGTATGTACTGTACAGCCATCATAATCCAATTCACAATCCAGCCACTCCTATCCATATGCCTTTCCATTTATCCAGTCCTTGATCCAAATATTCCCTCAGTCACTATTTCACAGATACAGTGCTGCTTGAAAGTTTGTGAACCCTCCAGACATGGTCACTGTTTTTGTAAAAAACATTAAAATAAGCTTATTACCCATACATCCAAATCCCAATTTGTAAAGCACACCTTCCAAATAATGGACACACACACAAAAAGAGATATATTTTCATTATTTAATTCAACAAAGGTAGTGTATTTCACAAAAACTGAAAACTTAACATGTGCAAAAGTATGTGAACCCTTGTATTAGTAGCTTGTGGCTCCTTCTTTTGCAGCCATTACTTCAACCAAACGTCTTCTGTAACCACTAACCAGTCTCTCGCATCTGCTTATGGGGATTTTTGCCCACTCCTCCTCGCAGAACTCAGCCAGTTGAGAGAGGTTGGAGGGACATCTGGTATGTACCAACTTCTTCAGGTCTCGCCACAACATTTCAATTGGATTAAGATCCGGACTTTGACTGGGCCTATCCAGAGTACGAATCCTCTTTCTATGAAGCCATTCCTTTGTAGTTTTGCTGGAATGCTTTGGGTAATTGTCTTGTTGCATAATCAATTTTCGTCCCAGCTTCAACTCCCTGACTGATGGCAGGAGATTCTGGTCAAGAATTTGTTGATATGCCGGAGAATCCATGGTTCCTTGGATAATATGGAGTCGTCCAGGTCCAGAAGCAGAAAAGCAGCCCCAGACCTTCACATTTGCACCACCATGCTTCACTGTTGGGAGGAGGTTCTTTTCTTCATATGCAGTGTTGGCTTTTCTCCAAACATGTTGGTTTTGATTGTGACCAAATAATTCTATTTTGGACTCATCTGTCCAGAGAATGGACTTCCAGAAGGTCTCTGGTTTGTCCAAGTGCTCTCTGGCAAAGTTGAAATGGGCAGCTTTGTTCTTTTTTGAGAGCAGAGGCTTCCTTCTAGCAAGCCTCCCATGAATGTCATGGCTATTCAATTTTCATCTGATTGTAGACACATGCACATTTGTCCCAGATGCTATCAGAGAGGTCTGCAACTCTCTAGAGGTGATGTGTGGGTTGGCCTTTACCTGATTTATTATTTTTCTGGTGCTTCTGTGTGATAGTTTTGATGGGCGTCCACTTCTAGGCAGAGTTGCTGTCATGTTGAAGGCCCTCCATTTGTAAATTATTTGTCTTACAGTGGATGGATGGAGCTGGAATCTCTTGGAGATGGTCTTATATCCCTCCCCAGACTGATGGGCTATCACTACCCTCTTCTTCATGTCCTCGCATATCTCCTTTGCTCTCGGCATTGTTGATTTGTATGGGACCACAGTGGTTTGGTTGGTTTCCTCTCTCTTTTAATTAGTGCAGGCCAAACCCTTTCCCAAGGATGTCTCATTTCATTGGTCTGCTTAAATGATTAATTAAGCACCCAAATGTGTTTCACCACAGTCTGTTACCTGCTTGACTTAACCAATGCAGCTGGGGGTTTATTTACTTTTGCACATACACTAATTCCATGTTTCATGTAGTTTTTGGGCTACTTAAACAAGTCCCACTAAACAAGTACATGCAACTGATAAACATATATCTGACATTTCATACATAAAAACTAGTGATGATGGAATAAGAAAATCATGGTAAAACAACAGAAAAATCTAAACTGCTCAAGGGGTTCACATACTTTCAAGCAGCACTGTAGCTATTTGCCTCGCTCATGTGATATATTTTAGATACAATATATTCTCGCATTGGGGTTCACAGGCCTGGGAAAATACAAATCATACCAGTCTCTCCACACAGCTTGATACCAGAGAGAGAGAAAAAAATCTCTTTATCCAAGCATAAGCTATACCTTAAAGACACTGAATTCAGGTTCTTTCCTCCTCCTTTTCTTACAAAGTAAGCCTTGGGGGGGGATAAAAAAAAGAAGATGAGGTTTATTTGAGATCGCAGAGGCCCGCTGTGGAGAAAGGCATGTCAGTGGAGAGGAAGAGTTGAGAGACGGCGGTGACTCTGGGGAGTCTGCTGGTTGTGTTCGCAGTGTACTTGAAAGCTATTCTGTTGTGAATTAGGATCTCATGTTTAATTCATCATCGGATTCCACTTGGTGTCCGTCATATGATATCTAATCTGCATATGGAGGATGTTTTCACTGACATGCTCATCTTTTTTTTTTGTGTGTGTGTCTATGTGTGGGTGTGTGTAGAGTGTTTACTTGCGTATTTGTGTTTGTTGTGTGAGTATGCAGCATGCCTGTGTGTTTGCATGGACTAACAAGTAACAACCCCAAGAAATGTAGTTGGTGCTGAGTCTATTGTACTGTGAGCTGGGTGCTTTGTAAAGAAAAGTCAAAAAGTTTTAATTACACACAGATGTTGATGCACTGGAGGGCGGCTTGCTGGCTCGACACTTAGCAGACAACAACATCCGAGTGTGTGTGTGTGTGTGTATGCGTGTGCATGTGTGTATGAGCCTGAGCATATGCTCTGACATAGTGACACTATGCAGATTATGATGGATGTGACCGATGAGACCTCAAATTGTTTTTATTCCCACCAACTATGAGTGGGAGTAGATAGTATGTGTGGGTGTGAATCCTATCACGTTTTATAGTAGTATCACGTGCCTCTGCAAGTATTTTATAGGTATATAGTGCCCTTCCATCTCACCTATTTAATGAAACGTGTTTTACATGTAATGTATCGGCTTACTGTATATCAATAAGCAGCACTGTGTTGTGGTGTGTGTGTGTGTGTGTGTGTGTGTGTGTGTGTGTGTGTGTGTGTGTTAAGTCTTGGCCAAGTCGTGAGTGTATGTGATGTGTATTTATGTTGTTGTGGTCTTGTTTGCCATCTCCTGGGGCTGTCTGCCTGCCTGCGCTGTAATGTGGATAGATACCAAGCAGTTCAGAGTCGCACAGTGAGTCTGGGGGGGGAAGCGATAGCGGCATATCGTGTAATATAGAGTCGACAAACTTCTGTCAGGTCTGATGATATTGACATTAGATCAGAGCCCGGCTTTCAGGGGGGTGTGGACAAGATTTTTTTATTTAAATTTTATTTCAGCTGACTTATTGAGCTTATGGTGTTGGACATCCAAGTTGAAACAATTATATATGCGTAACTTAAGTGCACCTTTTACCGAAGCACAGAAATATCCAAACAATGCGGAGCCAGAATATTTTTCCACTTGCCTGTATAAGAACAGTATCTAAAATAGAAGACACAAAGAAATCTGGTTATGCATGTGTTGATGTACGTAAGTATTACCTTATAGAGGTGCTGATGTAATTGTAAAATGAACATCATCATATGCAGGCGGCACAATGGTGCAGTGGTTAGCGCAGTCGCCTCACAGCAAGAAGGTCCTGGGTTCGAGCCCTGGGGTAGTCCAACCTTGGGGGTCGTCCCGGGTTATCTTCTGTGTGGAGTTTGCATGTTCTCCCCGTGTCAGCGTGGGTTTCCTCTAGGTGCTCTGGTTTCCTCCCACAGTCCAAAGACATGTTGGCCAGTTGAATCAGTTGTACTAAATTGTCTGTGTGTGTGTGTGTGTGTGTGTGTGTGTGTGTGTGTGTGTGTGTGTGTGTGTGTGTGTGTGTGTGTGTGTGTGTGTGTGTGTGTGTGTGTGTGTGTGTGTGTGTGTGTGTGTGTGTGTGTGTGAGAGTCCTGTGATGGTCTGGTGGCCTGTCCAGGGTGTCTTCCCACCTACCGCCCAATAACTGCTAGGATAGGCTCCAGCAGGATAAGATGGATGGATGCATGCATGCATGGATGGACATCATCATATGCAATATCAGTAAACCATACTGAGTTTTCTCCTGAGCAGTGTTTGCCCAGGGTTGTGTTGTGGTCAGATTTTGGGTCGTGTCTTACTGGTCCCATTCCACAGGTTGTCTCTGAGGTTACTCCAGGTGCCGTCCATGCGTAAACCTCCATATTCCAGGTTTAATTGGATCTTTCTTCATATGAAGCCCATGTTTACCTGGCTTCCTGGACATGTACGGTCTCAAGAAACCTCTAAAAGTTGATATGCTTTTTTTTTCCATACAGCGCGAGTGTAGGCACAGGGTTGCACAGAAACAGCAAGACCTCCACCCACATAACCTTCCAGTCCCAAATGGGAAACAGTTGGTCTTTCTCACATTAGGCCGGCGCAGTGTCTTGGTTATCAACACTAATAACCCAGAACAAAATATGGACAAATGTGTCTCTGGCAACGTCATAATTTGAAGTGTATCTCTTAGTTTCCGCTTCCTGTAAGCTTGCAGTTAATTCATTTCTGGATCTATTGACTCCAGTTAAATCCACAGCCCCATGTGTGATGGTGAGCGTGTCTCTCATCTAGCTCCTTCCAACTGGCAGCAAGCACTTGCCTCCCTCCTATGTTTGTCACCTCCAGTATGATTTTCTCTGTTGCCGGCTTCCTATGAATAGTTAAAAGGCAATTTCTTATGTCTGGGACACTTGTCACAGCGGGCCTAGCGGGGCTTACAGTCATTCAGATGACATTGTGAAATGGCATTCTACCTTGACTTCTGTTTCTTCAAAAGAAATGTCTCACTTTCAGCATGAACATCAAGAATAATTTGTTGATCATCAGCGGATGATTCTTAATGCTTGTTACCTGAGGCCCGTCTGAGCCACAGCCGGGGTTCTCCAGCACAGAGACACGGGCAACGATGGTAGATGAGGGCTCAACCGCCCACAGCTTCAGCTCTCAGCCAGTCTCTGGCACGTCTTCAGTTGAGGTGTGGAACCATTTCATCTGTCCTGAGTCAATTAGACTAACACAGAACAGCTGGTCCACACCCTACTCCTCCACAGAATTATGCTAAACATTGTCCTTTGTGGATATTGGCTCCTCTAGTATTTCACCATCGACATTTTGTATGTCATCTGTTTTTTTTTTTTAATTTTGCGACTATGATACCTGTAGCTATTTTGTTGGTGATGGATTCAGATGTACAGAGAGAAATATGAGTCCATGGCCTGTGCAGCACCTTTGTATCAGACCCTCACCCACATCCCACCTACCCTATCCTGACAGGTCTGGATTATGTTGCCCCACAAGACAGTTTTTGTTCCCCAATAAACGTTGTCTATGGTGTGCTTGATTGCACGTGTTCACAGATGAAAAATGGTAATGATCATGAAACACTGTGGTTTGTGAATCAGGGCTGCCAACTTGCAGTGATGCCTTGGCGGCGTGGGATTTCTGTGTGTGTGTGTGTGTTGTGGGGGGGGGGTTTCCAACTGTGTAGGCAGTTTCTCCACAAGCAAGTGTCTCTTTGTAGAACTGAATTGAATTAATTAAGGGTGTAACTTTGAACACTAATCACTATTAACTTACCTCGTTGCGTTCCGCCAAATTCTGTCTCCGGCATAGCCAAAGGTCTCCCGCGGCGAATTCCTCTCACAGACAAGTGCGCTCTATTCAAACGTAACCATAGCAACAATTTACACCTGTATACTCTCACACCCAAAGTAATAAGAACCGCATATGGCAATGGAGTTGGACAATAGATGTAAGGAGGAATAAACTGAGACTTTTAGTTCCTGGAAATGAAACAAATATAGGCTACAACTTTCCACGCATCAGAATATATATATATATATATATATATATATAGTCATTTAATTTTTTTTCTACGGGTGTCTCTCCACCTGCCGCCCAATGACTATATAGATAGGACCCAGCATCCCAGCATCCCGTGACCCCAGTTGGGATAAGCAGCTTGGATAATGGATGGATATATATATATATATATATATATGCTGAGAAAAAAATGTAAATGCAACACTTGAGTATTTCAAAGAATTTATGCACTGAAATTCATAAATGGAAACACATCAGCTGAAAATGATTTATTAGGCATGTATCTATCGAGTTGAAAATTATTTTTTAGGCATGTATCTATCGAGTTCTGCTACCTCGGTTGGTCACAGGTACCCACCAAAACAAGGTGGGGTCATGGAACAGAATTACAAGTCAGTTTCTGGTGCGACCACCATTTGCCTCATACATTGTGGCTTGTGTACTGTTGTCCCACTCCTCTTCAACGGCTGTGCCAAGTTGTGTGATATCAGCGGGAGCTGGTGCATGCTGCCATATGTGCCAGCCCAGAACATACCAAGCATGCTCAATAAGTGACATGTCTGGTGAGTATGCAGACCATTGAAGAATTGGGACATTTTCAGCTGCCAGATATTCAGAACAGAACCTTGCAACACGTGGCCGTGTATTATAATGCTGAAATCAAGCTGAGTTGTTCAGCATGAATGAATGGCACAACAAGGAGCCTCAGGATCTCAACCCGGTATCTCTGTGCATTCAAATTGCCATTGGCAAATTGTACCCATGGTCTTTGTCCCTAAGACATTTCTCTCCATACCAAAACCCCACCACCTCCATGGGGCACTCTTTCAACAACATGGGCATCAGCAAACCGCTCACCTTCACTGCACCATACACACTGCCTTCCATCTCCTTAATACAGCTGCAACTGTTTAGTATTGAGGAGGACCCTTCTCCAGCGTGCCAGGGTCCATTGCCGGTGAACGTCTGCCCACTCGGGATGGTTAGGGTGCCATACAGCACTCCGGGTTATATGTATTCTTGTGCATTCTGGCTGCTGTGGTCACATGTGGTTGACAGTTGTGAGGCCATTGGCCGGCGTACCGTCCTTTTAAATGACTTTGGAGGTGGCTTATGGTGTAGAAGTGGACATTCTATATTCAGACAAACAGCTCTAGCGGATATTCCTGCAATGTCAGTCGCACAATCTCTCAACATTTGAGACATCTCTGGCATGATGTTGTGCAGCAAGAACTGCAAATTTTTAGAGCGTATTTATATTCTCCCTGTCATAACCAACACCTGTGTGACGATCATGCTGTTTAATCAGCATGTTGATGTCACACTTGTCATGTAGATGGGTTATGTTGGCAAATGATGAAATATGATGAAATAAGATGAAACATATACACATTTGTGTACAAAATCTGAGAATTAAGCTCGTAGAGCACATGGAAAAAAACATCTGGGATCATTTACTTCAACTCATGAAGAATGGAGCCAAGAACAATAGTGTTGCATTTACATTTTTGCTCAGTGTATATAAAATTTTAATATATACATACATACACTTCATCCTTCTCAACTACCTCTCTGGATCAGCAGGAGATATTTGTCCTTTTTATTAAAATGGCTTTTTTTAAATGCCACATTGGTCATTTTTAACTGGTCATCTTTAATCCACATAATTGACATATGCTGTGCTGAAAAAAGTACTCAACAGGATATTTTAGTGAAAATCAATATTAAAAGGGGTCAAATTAGACCGTAACACAACCGGAGGGTTAAGTGTGATGTGGACGAAATGAGCCACGAATAAAGCTGGCAGTCTGCACGGAAACCTCAAGGTAAAAGGTATTTTATTTTAAATACCAAGGTTTGGTTATTTCATAAACCGGATGTAGTCTGTCTTATTTGAGCCTCCTTTCTGTGCACCCTTAGTCGGTCTGCAGCCAACGTGCACGCTGCTTCATTATTCGAACCTGGCTTGGATATGCTTGCTTGCGGTGGTGGCAAACCACCTTTCGGTAATTTAATTTAACCAAACTGGAACTTGCTGCTTATTCAAGTGAGGCTCGGTAAGTTCCACATATCTTCGTAGCTTTCATGAAATACCCCCCAGCACATAACATGTGTCTTGTTGCCCCATAATGTAGCTGAACGTATTCCCCTTTGAAAGTGATTCTGCTGCGGGGAAGTGACTACTGAAGCGCTTCTTCATTTGCAGAGATAAGGCAGCACGTGTTTCTGAGAGACCAACGGCGTATGATTTTGTGTAATGTATCACAGCTACAGTAGCTCCACGGGGAAATGTGCTGTGATTTACAATCAATGAACGATGGTGCCTATACGCTTATAAATTATGTCAAGGAAGGAGGATGCAGCAGAGCTGAAGGCTATTCATCAGCTTACTGCAGGCAATGCGTAAAATGTCCAGCTCCAGGGGCTGTTACCTCTTGGTAGCCCGAGACTAGACTGTGAAGGGCTTCGAACGTGAGACTGTAAGATGAGCTACCCGCTTGCTGTAGCAGGGCTGCTGACTCAGCACCCTTGTACGCCGGGTCAGAGGTTTCAAAATGTAAGATGTGTAGCTATAGGTAGGTAGGAGTGCCGGAGGAAGTCAGCAGCCCACTGGGTGAGTTGTAGAGACAGGAAGTACTCCGGGGAAGGAAATATATATCGGTGCGCACAAACTAGGCGACTGTTGTTGCCTAGGTGCTACACTTTACACACAAGGCCACTGAGGGCCTTTTGATAGCAGGTCTCACAGTCGCAACATAGTTCACGCCGTGCCACTTTGCATATTCACACAACACAATGCCGGGTGTCCTGAACGTGCAACATCAGGAAAAACAAATTGTGTGGTAACACGGTTCTCCCAGTGTGTGCTAGGAATGTCAAACAGACATCCGTTCTCTCTCCACGAGCCTTGCATCCAAATCCTGCTGCCAGTGGTAAGCAATTATTTTTCGAAGACGAACAACAGCAACTCAAAAAGGCTGTTGTTTTTAACAAAACTTTATTTAAATACAGTTGAAAACATTACAAAGAGAACATCATACATATATATATATATATATATATATACATACATACACACACACACACACACATACATACATACATACATACATACATACATACATACATACATACATACATACATACATACATACATACATAAACCAATTATAAACAATACAGCAGGGGACATGAAAAAAATTAAATACATCCGTTCAAGACGTGTATTTTCAAAGTTTCAAGGTCACAACAAACTTTTCTTTTTTTTTTTTAAGCTAAGTGAAACATACATTCTTATATATAAAAAAGGGCTGTTTTTGCATTGCATGCTTTTTGCTGCCCGGGTAGCGAAGCGGTCTATTCCACTGGCTACCAACACGGGATCATCGGTTCGAATCCCCGTGTTGCCTCCGGCTTGGTCGGGCGTCCCTACAGACACAATTGGCCGTGTCTGCGGGTGGGAAGTCGGATGTGGGTATGTGTCCTGGTCGCTGCACTAGCGCCTCCTCTGGTCAGTTGGGGCGCCCCCGGATTGGCAGAGACGGGGTGGCGCAGCGAACGGGACGGCTCAAAAAGAGCGGGGCGATTTGCCGGTTACAAATCGGGGAGGAAAAAGGGGGAAACATGGGGGGGGAACTTATAAAAAAAAACATCTTTCTGTTGCTGGCGTTGTTTCCACTCTCGTGTTCCCTTCAGCTCTCATTGGTTAGATGAACGATGACTGGTCACTGGCTATCTATCACACCTGAGAACAGTTGCGGGGCTTGCAATAGAGAAGGCCATTAGGGGCTGTAACTCCGCGTTGCAAAAGACTTGTTCACGTGATCATTTTATACCCCTAAGCACCCGCCTAGATCCACGTTAAGTCACGCGCTAACAGGGGCGCGCTACACTTTGAAACTGAAAGAATTTGGTCAGCAACAAACCAGCAAACAGTCTGAAGCCGCCTGAAGGGGGAGCCATCAGGGAACATATCTTAAATATTCACCCTAATATTAAAGAGAAGCAATCACGATTTTCAACATGATCTTTTCTGGGGTATTCCAAAGGTTAGTGGGAAATGTTATGAATACTGGAGGGGCATAAGATAAAAACTTGGTGAAAACGTTACCAATGCCCTACTGCTGAAACAGTCATGCCATAAGCTGCAGATAAAGGCTGTACCGATTATTTCATGAGCAAAGTCACTGAAAATAGACATTATATTCATTTCACATACAGCACTGTGTCTTGGGCATGCATATCCTCTGTAAATACCCGCTCTCCACACTTCCCTGTAGAGCAAAATGCAGTACAAACTGCAGGGCCAGTGGGTGAGAATGGTAACTGTCTCCCATTTAGGATTTCTTTTGCATGATTTTCCATTGTTAACCCTATATCTTAAGGTCTTAATGCATGTTCAATAATCCAGGTAAGAAAATCAAAGAAGGCTGAATCAGTTCATCTGGATACAATGTTTACTGACATACGTTTCATCACTCAACTAACATCACTTAGATGAGTGATGAAACGTATCTGTCAGTAAACATTGTATCCAGATGAACTGATTCAACCTTCTATGAACCTATATGTTAAGAGAAATGCTGATGCTATAGGCACCATGCTAACATTGAGTCTATGTCTGTGGAAATGTACAATTATTTGTAGGAGTATGGTAATCATGCAGTCATGTGACCACATTACAACTTGATTTACTGTATGCAATAGTTTGCCTGATAAAGTAAAGCAAAATAAACATTGATTTCTCCTTTTTTCCCCCTTTGTTATTGGCCTGGGTGTGCAATCTATAGCCTATTACGGAACAAAAATAAAATTAAAGTATATCAAAATTTTAAAAAGTTTCTCAATATAGGTTTTCAAATGTTCACCACATGTTTTGCATGTTAGAGTGACTAAATTCCATCCATCCATCCATTAACGGCCAAACCGTTTATCCTGCTCTCAGGGTCGCGGGAAATGTAAAGAAAATGGGAAAGAAATGCATAAATAACGTGAGAAATTTAAAGATTTCCCGGCGATGTGAACCATCTGTAAATATCTGTTCATATCTACATTATGATTATAATTAAAGAATTGTTATAAACATAAACACAGTCCAAAGACATGCAGGTCAGGTGAATCGGGTATACTGAATTGCCCCTAGGTGTGAATGTGGGTGTGTGTTTATGTGCGTCGGCTCTGTGATGGCCTGGCAGCCTGTACAGGGTATCTCCCCGCCTGCCGCCCAATGACTGCTGGGATAGGTGCCAGCATCTTCGTGACCCTGACTAAATTCCATGGCTTCAATTTAAGGTTTTAATTGCACTTTTGGAAATTACACATTCGTGCGGCTATGCAATGTCAGGGCAACGTGCATTTATATATCTGTATCGTTTGGAAAAAGAACTATTTGCAGTATCATATGCTAGTACCTCTGGATTCCCTTCAAATATAATGCCTTTGCTTGTTTATTTGCTTGTAGGCAATCAAGTACATGGAGGGTGAATCGTCGGCACCGTAGCCAACATTTTACCACCTGGCTGGTGGCTGATTTGAGAATTGCATTTTAAATGAATTTATTTGTGATTCTGATGTAATAATTTAGAGGTGCCCCCAGACCTGCAACACTGCCCCCAGACCTGCAAAACTGTACCTGCAAAACTATACTGCCACCAGACCTGCAAAACTGTACTGTCAACACTGCCCCCAGACCTGCAAAACTGCCCCCAGACCTGCAACAAATAACTGGAACAGAATGATCGCTGCAAAAAGGCTGTCAATTCTGCAGCCCTCATGGGTGTCTACATACTGTACAACTTGCACTCTTTGGAAGGAACGATTAGCTATGTGACTTGGTTTGATGCCTTTGAGAGCAGGTTTTTCACACTGGATTTCACTTTCTTACTGAGGCTGTGAAAACTTCCATGTTGCTTACTTTGATCTCAATTAATCTGAATTTGCAGCACTGTCATAAATGATTACCCCTGTTGGTATCAACTACTACTACTACTACTACTACTACTACTTTCGGCTGCTCCCGTTAGGGGTCGCCACAGCAGATCATCCGTTTGCATTTCTTCCTGTCCTCTGCATCTTCCTCCATCACACCAGCCACCTGCATGTCTTCCCTCACCACATCCATAAACCTCCTCTTTGGCCTTCCTCTTTTCCTTTTCCCTGGCAGCTCCATATTCAGCATCCTTCTCCCAATATACCCAACATCCCTCCTCCACACATGTCCAAACCATCTCCATCTTGCCTCTCTTGCTTTGTCTCCAAGCCGTCCAACCTGAGCGGTCCCTCTAATGTAATCGTTCCTAATCCTGCCCCTGTTGGTATAAACACTTAAAAATGTGTACGTTTATAAACCCATTGTTAAATTTGTACAAATAACAAGCTGCAAT
Source organism: Lampris incognitus (assembly GCF_029633865.1). NCBI lineage: Eukaryota > Metazoa > Chordata > Actinopteri > Lampriformes > Lampridae > Lampris > Lampris incognitus. The sequence continues at coordinate 19,964,574 of NC_079214.1, read as the reverse complement.
AGGGTCAGTCTGACATGATGGATTACTCAACCTTCCAAGCAAATTTGGTCTTGAATTGTTATCTTAATTGATTCATGGCTTCAAGCCAGCGGTGCAATTCAACAGGTCTTGACATGGGATAAAATCTCTCCCTCCAAATCAAAAAGATAACGAGGGCCAGACCCAGATTTCCCATTGTATAGCCATGGTGTTTAATAAAACAACCTCTCCCTTAAAGCCCTCTGCAAGGGCACTTTGAGTTTTACTTAATGTGATCTATATGTTGAAGTATTGTGGATGTCAGTGGTGGGCTCTTCTCCTGGGGAAACATAGGAACATAAGTTGAAACAAACCTTTTCGGCGTTTCATCTGGCTCATTGGGATTTCTGTTTGGGAGTTGAGCTGGAAAAAAAAACAAAAAAAAACCAGTAAAACTCTGTTTGCAGCCCCTGTTGGAGATAAATTGCATCCAGGCTTATCAATTTTTCATAAGGCTTCTGAGGAGGAATACCGTTGATATGCTCAAGTGCATTTGTTAAATCACTTTGGTGGCCCCTTTGAGGTTTAAAAAATGTGTCTTGAATTTTACAACGGTATTAGAGACCCAATGTTTTTTTTTTTTCAAATATTTCATTCTGGTCTGGGTGAAATTTCTGGCACTATTTCGGGCACAATAATTCATAACAATATTACAAAACTTGCCATCTCTCAGAAAGAAAGAAAGAAAGAAAGAAAGAAAGAAAGATAGATAGATAGATAGATAGATAGATAGATAGATAGATAGATAGATAGATAGATAGATAGATAGATAGATAGATAGATAGATAGATAGATAGATAGATTTGCATAATCCAAAGGCAAACAATATCAAAAATACATGCAATAGCAAGACTATAAAGCAAAAACTATAGAGAATATACAAAATATAAATAAAGTGGTGGTGGAAAAAAAAATCTGAAATATCAGAATAGCAATCTTACATTACTGAAAAAAAAATTAATGGAAGAAATCTCCCAAATGGCCACTGAGTCAGAACATTTCTTGTAGGAAGGACTGTTCATTCATGTCCAAATGAGACAAGTCGGGTCTTGAAATACATACATATATTCGTCCATTACAATATCCCTACATAATGTCATTTTCAGCTTAAGCCGTGCGTAATAGTTCGCCCACCCTAGCCTAAGAGTCCATGGGAGGGAGACCCATTTGGCTATGCGCTTAGTTAAATGGAGCGATACACTCAATAATTGTGTTCAAGTGGCCTTTCATCGCCCTTCACCCCTCTCAGACTGGCCTCCGACCATGTCTGGATCCTCGCTGGACTCAAACAGGCTGGCCAGGCTATCGCCCCGTTAGGCCTGAGCCTCAGCTGCTCTGTACAGTAAACCGTGGTCTATTTTTACACTTTTGCTATTTCACAGTGTGTGGAATATAAACTAACCCCCCCCCCCCCACACAAACACACACAAACACACACTCCCTCTCTCGGTGATTCCTGTCGTCATCGGCTCGGTTTCATACGCGCAACGACCCACACTTCAGTCAAGTGTCAGCTAAACAGCTCTCCCTCTGTCTCTCTCCCCTCACCCTCTCCATTTCTCTTTCACCCTCCTGCGCGCACACACACTCGCAGTCTTCCTGTCTTGTTTTCCTCGTCACCTTGCTTTGCCCCCTTCTATTAGCTCTGCGGCGCTTGTCCAGCCTGGTCTGCTCTGCTGGCATGGCGAACAGCATGGTGAGGGAGCAGACAAGGCAAGGCTGTTTGGTAAGCTCCCCACATCCCGGGTAGCGCTACAGAGGACTGTTGTGTTGCGTTGATCAGGTGCCCGTCTTTTTCTTGGTACGTGTGTGTTTGTGTGTGTGTGTGTGTGTATATGTGTGTGAGAGAGCGAGAGAGTGAAGTGAAACTGTGCAATTGCCCATGGGTATGTTTTTTTGCATGATGCTTTTGCTTGTTGTGTGTGTGTGTGTGTGTGCGTGTGTGTGTGTGTGTGTGTGTGTGTGTGTGTGTGTGTGTGTGTGTGTGTGTGTGTGTGCATAAACACTAGAATATGGAGGGGGCACTGCAGGTCCTCCTGGCCTGTGGGAGCTCATTCTCTTTTCACTGTCTTTCTCCTTGGCTCTCAGAGAGGTAGATGGCATGAAAATGACTCACTGTCAGAGAAACCGCACTCCCGGGCCCGTGCTCTCAGATATTTGCATTTCTCACTTATACCTGCTGACATTTTGTGCAATGTACTCCGGCAGAATTGTTTTTGTTTTTTTTTAAGCTTGTCATGGACCTAACCATAGAGTCATAAGGAACCATGGTATGAACATGCCACAAATGTTTGAAGTTGAAATTCAGTTCACTGTAAAATGATGTTTTCATTTGGGATGTGGAACCAATTTATACTTTATATATATATATATATGGCCTGGCGGCCTGTCCAGGGTGTCTCCCCGCATGACTGCTGGAATAGGCTCCAACATCCCACAACCCTGAGAGCAGGATAAGCGGTTCAGATAATGGAGATATATATGTATATATATATATGTATATGTATATATATATATGTGTGTGTGTGTGTATATATATATATATATATATATGATTGCTTATGGCATGAAACAGGCTTGTACTGTCTCATAAAGAATTTACTTGACTCACTGGATTATTTTGCTCCTTATTTATTGAGCACTTTCCCTACTGTTGAGTGTGTCTTTTAACAAAATTTTATTTTATATATATATCTGGGTGGCGTAGCGGTCTATTCCGTTGCCTACCAACATGGGGATCGGCGATTCGAATCCCCGTGTTACCTCCGGCTTGGTTGGGCATCCCTGCAGACACAATTGGCCGTGTCTGTGGGTGGGAAGTGAGACGTGGGCATGTGTCCTGGTCGCTGCACTAGCAGCTCCTCTGGTCAGTTGGGGCACCTGTTCAGGGGTAGAGGGAACTGGGGGGAATAGTGTGATCTTCCCATTTGCTACATCCCCCTGGTGAAACTCCTCACTGTCAGGTGAAAAGAAGCAGCTGGTGACTCCACATGTATCGGAGGAGGCATGTGGTAGTCTGCAGCCCTCCCCGGATCAGCAGAGAGCATGGAGCAGTGACTGGGACAGCTCGGAAGAGTGGGGTAATTGGCCAGATACAATTGGGGAGAAAAAGGGACAATTTTTATATATATATATATATATATATATATATGTATGTGTGTGTGTGTGTGTGTGTGTGTGTGTGTGTGTGTGTGTAATGCCCAATAACATCGGTACACAAAAGAGCCACGCATATCTGTGGCTCTGTTAGCGACGGGCGTTGGTAAACATCTGATCACAAAGAGCCACGCATATCAATAGCTCTGACAACGACTCCTAGAGGATAAATCCTGAGTCTCATCAGCAGCCAGTCAGACTAGCTTGGTCTAGTCAGAAAGGCACGAACTGAGGGAGCCTCTTGGATGAGAGGCGAAACGTCTTCACGGATATATACCAAGTTCAGTTGCACTTGATTCAACTCCTTTGGATAACCATGACCTGGATGAAGGAGAACATTCACAGACCTGTGTGTGTGTGTGTGTGTGTGTGTGTGTGTGTGTATGTATGTATATATATATATATATATACACTACCGTTCAAAAGTTTGGGATCACATTGAAATGTCCATATTTTTGAAGGAAAAGCACTGTACTTTTCAATGAAGATAACTTTAAACTAGTCTTAACTTTAAAGAAATACACTCTATACATTGCTAATGTGGTAAATGACTATTCTAGCTGCAAATGTCTGGTTTTTGGTGCAATATCTACATAGGTGTATAGAGGCCCATTACAAGCAACTATCACTCCAGTGTTCTAATGGTACAATGTGTTTGCTCATTGGCTCAGAAGGCTAATTGATGATTAGAAAACCCTTGTGCAATCATATTCACACAACCTAAAACAGTTTAGCTCGTTACAGAAGCTACAAAACTGACCTTCCTTTGAGCAGATTGAGTTTCTGGAGCATCACATTTGTGGGGTCAATTAAACGCTCAAAATGGCCAGAAAAAGAGAACTTTCATCTGAAACTCGACAGTCTATTCTTGTTCTTAGAAATGAAGGCTATTCCATGCGAGAAATTGCTAAGAAATTGAAGATTTCCTACACCGGTGTGTACTACTCCCTTCAGAGGACAGCACAAACAGGCTCTAACCAGAGTAGAAAAAGAAGTGGGAGGCCGCGTTGCACAACTGAGCAAGAAGATAAGTACATTAGAGTCTCTAGTTTGAGAAACAGACGCCTCACAGGTCCCCAACTGGCACCTTCATTAAATAGTACCCGCAAAACACCAGTGTCAACATCTACAGTGAAGAGGCGGCTGCGGGATTCTGGGCTTCAGGGCAGAGTGGCAAAGAAAAAGCCATATCTGAGACTGACCAATAAAAGAAAAAGATTAAGATGGGCAAAAGAACACAGACATTGGACAGAGGAAGACTGGAAAAAAGTGTTGTGGACGGATGAATCCAAGTTTGAGGTGTTTGGATCATAAAGAAGAACGTTTGTGAGACGCAGAACAAATGAAAAGATGCTGGAAGAATGCCTGACGCCATCTGTTAAGCATGGTGGAGGTAATGTGATGGTCTGGGGTTGCTTTGGTGCTGGTAAGGTGGGAGATTTGTACAGGGTAAAAGGGATTCTGAATAAGGAAGGCTATCACTCCATTTTGCAATGCCATGCCATACCCAGTGGACAGCGCTTGATTGGAGCCAATTTCATCCTACAACAGGACAATGACCCTAAACACACCTCCAAATTGTGCAAGAACTATTTAGAGCAGAAGCAGGCAGCTGGTATTCTATCGGTAATGGAGTGGCCAGCGCAGTCACCAGATCTGAACCCCATTGAGCTGTTGTGGGAGCAGCTTGACCGTATGGTACGCAAGAAGTGCCCATCCAACCAATCCAACTTGTGGGAGCTGCTTCTGGAAGCGTGGGGTGCAATTTCTCCAGATTACCTCAACAAATTAACAGCTAGAATGCCAAAGGTCTGCAATGCTGTAATTGCTGCAAATGGAGGATTCTTTGACGAAAGCAAAGTTTGATGTAAAAAAAATCTTATTTCAAATACAAATCATTATTTCTAACCTTGTCAATGTCTTGACTCTATTTTCTATTCATTTCACAACATATGGTGGTGAATAAGTGTGACTTTTCATGGAAAACACAAAATTGTTTGGGTGATCCCAAACTTTTGAACGGTAGTGTATATATATATATATATATATATATATATATATATATATATATATATATATATATATATATATATATATATATATATCTGTGCTGAGTAAATCAGACTAACTCAGGACAGCTGGTCCACACCCTACTCTGCCACAGTCGGCCTTTGAAAAAGAGGTTAAGTTCAATTTTAGCAAGCGATAAGGTGAAGGCTAACTCCAAGTGCAGCAAGTAGCATTAACTAGCACAAAAGACCCTTAACACTGCATGGGATATTTTGAGCTCCGGCACATCAGCAGACTTGCAAAGTGCACAAAAGGCAATTTGTTCTTTTCGGCACATCGACACATCAAAAAGCTTGTCCCTCATTTCTAATAGACAAACAAAGATAAGGACACACACAAACAAGCAAGTACAAACACATACACGCACTGGTGCATGCACATGCATCCACACCAAGGACTTGTGTCATTAGTACCAAGGCATGAATATATTCCAGACACAAAGGCCATAGTATGAAATATAGATCTGGACAGCTGCAGGAAAAGTAATTGGCTTGAATGGCAGTCAGCCATCCAGCAGTAATGTGTGTTTTGGGCTGTAGTGGATCTAGTTGGAGGGTGTACAAAGGGTTTGAGAGTTGCCATCCTTTCAAGTTGCTACCCCAGCTTGTGCTACAGCCAGTCCTTCGGAGAGTTAGTAAACTGCTTCATCCAATTTAGGTGTCAAATCCAACACTCAACTGCTCCCTGTGTCCCCCCCCCCCCTATCCCTTTGCTCAAATCCAAACCTGCTGCTCATGCAATGTTGAGTTGTTTTCAATGTTCCCTATAGGTCCATCATGCCAAAAGAGGGAACTAATATACACAGAAAACACCACCCATCAACCTCGAAGATTTGAGGAATATGTTGGATTATGATGGGTTGAAGACATAGTAGCATTAATGATTTGCTAAAACAGCATTTCTTAAGACTGTCAATTGCAAAAGTACAATATTGTGGTTGATCCCGTTTTCTCCCCCCCCCTTTTCTCCCCAATTGTACCTGGCCAATCCCTCCACTCTCTGAGCCGTCCCGGTCGTTGCTCCACCCCCTCTGTTGATCAGGGGAGGGCTGCAGACTACCACATACCTCCTCCGATACATGTGGAGTCGCCAGCCGCTTCTTTTCACCTGACAGTGAGTGAGGAGTTTCGCCAGGGGGACGTAGCGCGTGGGAGGATCATGCTATTCCCCCCAGTTCCCCCCCCCCCTGAACAGATGCCCCGACCGACCAGAGAAGGTGCTAGTACAGCAACCAGAACACATACCCACATTCAGCTCCCCACCCGTAGACACAGCCAATTGTGTCTGTAAGGACGCCCGACCAAGCCGGAGGTAACACGGGGATTCGAACCAGCGTTCCCCATGTTGGTAGGCAACGGGATAGACCGCTATGCTACCCGGACACCCGATCCCTTTAAATTTAATCATTCTTTGGAAGTAACAGATTACATGTAGTGGGATTACAGTAATCTTATAACTGAGTTCAGGTTATATTTATTGCTCCATAACTGTAACTTGTCACAACAAATGGCCAACGAATGAGAAAATGGTCCCCCCCCCCCACCCACTGGAAGTAGGAATGTTTATATGGTCACCATTTTATATTTTGAGCATGCTTGTAGTTGATCGTAATGACAGTTTGTCTTGCAGTGTACAAACCATTTGGCTTAATTTTGTGTTGATTTTGAGAGGAGACAAGTCTAATGGATTACAGGTTAATGATTACAATTTTAATAAGGGAAATGTTAAATTGTAAAAGCTTGTTATTTGAAAGCAACCTTCACAGCCGCGCTCCTTAATACAGTAAGAATGTTTTTTTTATTTATTTGTTTAACCAAAAATGTCCTTGCTTGCCTTTTACTCCATTATAGACAGACATCATTTAATTAGTCTTTTTTTATTGTCTGTTTCCGAGCCTCCAACACTGAAGGAAGGAAATCACTTTTCTGTTCTGAAACAATCCCCCTGAAACACATTGATGATGAGATGCTATCTACAGCCTCTTCCTTTTTTTTTCTTTCTCTATCTTTGTCTGTGTGTCTTTCTTCCTTGTCTCTCCAGAGCCTAACCCGGTTCTTAAATCAGCTATATCAAAAGACCAAACAGGTACTCTTCCTCAATTAGCGATAAAACACGGACGTAGAAGAGAGTACATAATGGACTGTCTGGCGCTGTGGCTTTGCTGCGAAAACTTTCCTCCCACTTAGACTTTGCTCTGAGCCGCGAGCATGATGAAAGGCGGTTGGATCCGTGTTTGAAATTCAAGAGTTCCTCTCTTCCCACCCTCTTTGATTGGGAGATTTATTCACTGCCTCCACTTGCTGAGGATTTGACTAATCCCAGCGAGCCTGTTTTGACAAATGTCAAAAGATGACAAGGTCATTCTGTGGTTTTCATTTAGTCTTGAGGGCCAACTCCCTCACAGGGAAATTTTTCTTGTTGCTCTTCTGAGGGCGCCAGCATCTTCCTGCTCTTCTTCATCTTCCTCATCCATGAAGGTTGCAGCCTGTTTCTTAATAAAGGATTTAGCTTGTCCAGTGGGTTGCTCATCCCGAAAAATAACTTAGCCCCCCCCCATAAAAACATATTCTATTCTACCTCACTTGTTACCTGGAGAAATATGGTTTTGTGCCACACAGTAAAGGACCAATAACCTTGTACTGCACACGTTAGCGTGAAGATAGCTCCCAAGTCCAATGAGCCAACCCGTTTAGCTTTGTCTCTGCAAGTGATTGTTTATCGTCTTATCTCTGCTGTAGTGCCCCCCAGCCAGCCCAGCATGTGACGATGACATTGTACCGTCCTTGGATTTTCGGTGATGCTGGGGAACCTCCGGTCTCCATGGCAACAAGCTTATTACATCACCACTCTCCAGCTGCTCTCGTCAGGCTGGTGTTTGGCCAAGCTCTGCGGCATCCCACTACACACACGCGCGCGCGCGCGCGCGCACACACACACACACACACACACACACACATAGCTGTTCGCCTCGGACCCCTTGCTCTTATCTCTCTCACTGTAGCATGACACTACAACATACATATCAGGCTTTGCGACAGGTTGCCCTAATTGCCCAGTGAGCGATTTGTTTCCATGCGCCAAGGGAGGAAGGACAGGGGGTGAGGGGAAATGACAAGAAGTGTGAATGGGAGAATGCTGTTTTCATTCAATAAGATTTTTTTTTTTATCTTTGAAAAATGTATACTAAGTCCAGGAAGGTTTTAATAATTTGTGCTAACAGGTAGGGTGCGATCTCTCTAGAATAGAAACAGTCCCGATTTTCAGCACTATCACTGTGTGATGTTGTCAGCACAACACTCCATTAGCAGTCCTCTGTCCGCAGGTGACATCACTGGTGGACAGTCCATGAATATTAAAACTTGTTTCCTGGTTTGCCAATAGGCTGAATGATTAATTCAATTCAATTCAATTCAATTTTATTTGTATAGCCCAATATCACAAATTACAAATTTGCCTCAGTGGGTTTAACAACAACACAACATCCTGTCCTTAGACCCTCTCATCAGATAAGGAACAACTCCCTAAAAAAAACCCTTTAACAGGGAGAAAAATTGGAAGAAACCTCAGGGAGAGCAACAGAGGAGGGATCTCTCTCCCAAGACGGACAGCGTGCAATGGATGTTGTGTTCACGCAATTTACATAATAGAACATTGAAAGAGGATAACAGAATTATAATGGAAATAACATTTATGAAGGACATGATGCACAGGATGCCAAGCAGTGTCCACATGCCAACGGAGCAGTCCAGGACCCAAGCCACGTGACCAGCATCATCATGTAATAAAAGAAAAACTTATATGAGGAGTGGAAGGGCAGGCAGCATCGAAATGGCGACCACCATCACCACAGAGACCTGGGAGGATAAACGACTGCACATGCACACAAGAGAGACTCACATGACACCATTCAAACACAGAAAAGGAGAAAGGAGAAGACATCATTCAGAGAGAGAGAAAAGACATGTTAGAGAAGAGAACAGTTTGAAATAGTCATTAGTCATAATCAATTAAATCATCAATTAGTCATAATCTATACTCTGTAATCTATACTCGATAATCTCGTCGGCAGAACAGTGGTTGGTAAATTCATTGAGACAGAAAACCAACCCGCCATCCAGTACAGGTTGTGAAGCACTCAACTTAAAGGCAACTAATTGTAAACTAAGGCAAAAAGATGAGTTTTAAGTTTGGATTTAAAGGACTCAACAGACTCTGATTGTCTGATGGCAGCAGGCAGGTTATTCCACAACAATGGAGCCCGATAGGAAAAGGCCCTGCCACCAGCTGACTTCTTTTTAACTTTGGGTACACACAAGAGCCCTGTATTTTGAGAACGAAGTGCTCGAGATGGCATGTAAGGTTTAAGGAGATCAGACAGGTAGGATGGGGGCAAGCCCATTTAGGATTTTATAAGTCAGCAGAAGCACCTTGTATTCTGATCTAACATGGATAGGAAGCTAATGAAGGGAGGCAAGAATTGGTGTAATATGGTCAAATTTCCTAGTTTTAGTTAGGATTCTAGCAGCAGCATTCTGAACCATCTGAAGACTTTTAGTACTAGAATGTGGCAGACCTGAAAACAGAACATTACAGTAATCAAGTCTGGATGAAACAAATGCATGTATTAGAATCTCTGCGTCAGCCATGGAGAGAAAAGATCGAATTTTAGCTATGTTACGTAAGTGAAAGTGAAGTGAAAAAAGGCAGTCTTGGTGATTTTTTTAATGTGCTTATCAAAGGAAAGGCTGGGATCAAACGTAGCACCAAGATTTTTGGCGGCCACACTTTGTGAAATCACAGAGTTGTCGATTTTTATCGTTACTTGATCAAATTGGTGTCTGTGTCTAGCAGGGCCAATGACTAGCATCTCGGTTTTATCTGAATTTAAAAGCAGAAAGTTAAGTGACATCCAGTTTTTCACAGTAGCCAAGCAGGCCTCTAAGTTAGTGATTTGAGTATGATCATCAGCCCTTATAGGCACATACAACTGAGTATCATCAGCATAGCAATGAACATTTATTCCATAACTGCGTATAATTTGGCCAAGCGGTGTAATGTAAAGAGAGAAAAGTAGAGGGCCAAGTACTAAGCCCTGAGGCAAACCATATTTAATGTCAGAAAATATTGATATAATGTTATTATAGCAGACACAATGTGTTCTTCCAGATAAGTAGGACTTAAGCCAAGAGAGAGCTAAGTCAGAGACACCAAAATTACAATGTAATCTATCTAAAAGTATACAGTGATCAGTGGTGTCAAAGGCTGCACTGAGGTCCAGTAGTAGAAGCACAGAAGTGGAATCATAGTCGATAGCCAGTAGAAGATCATTTACCACTCTGGTCAGAGCAGTTTCAGTGGAGTGACAGGGCCTGAAAGCCGACTGAAAAGATTCATATAGATCGTTTTCTTTTATATGGGTCAAAAGTTGTTGATACACAACTCTCTCTAGTACTTTAGAGAAGAATGGAAGATTAGAGACTGGCCGATAGTTATTAAGAGACCCTGGATCAAGGTGCTTTTTTTTAAGTAGAGGTTTGACCACAGCTATCTTAAAATTGTTGGGAACAATGCCAGTAGTAAGTGATAAATTAACAATGTCTAGCATTGTAGGTCCCAGAAAAGGCCAGAGGTCTTTAAAAAGTTTTGCTGGTAAGGGGTCAAGTAGGCAAGTAGTGGTTTAGAAGCTGACACAAGTTTAGTCAAAGTATCAAGAGAGATAGTCTCAAAAGCTGTAATAACTGGAACTGTCAGTGACTCATTGTGTAGATATGAATTTAGTATGACAGGATCTGCAGGAGTAGATGGAGTTGAAGAACTAATTTTGTTTAAGAGCTCATCAACCTTATTGCAGAAAAAATCTAGAAATTCATGGGCTGTGAATGGTGAGCAGCTAATAGACGACTGCTTTTTAGTAAGTTTAGATACAGTGTCAAAGAGAAATCTGGGGTTATGTTTATTAATATTTATTAAGTGAGAGAGATACGATGTTTTTGCAGTAGATAAAGCACGCTTGTATTTCAATAAACACTCGTGCCACGATAGGTAAAAAGCTTCCAATTTTGATTTTCGCCATTTACGTTCCAGTCTCCTGCAGGTCCGCTTAAGAGCATGTGTCTCATCATTAAACCAGGGTGTATGCCTCTTTAGTCGCCTAGCTCTGGTAGTGAGAGGTGCAACTGAATCGAGGAGACTAGAGAGGGCCACATTTAAGTCACTAGTGAAATTTTCAACAGAGTCATTTACCGCAGTGAAAGGAGCCAAGACTTCAGGCAGCTGCTGGCCAAATGCAGCTACAGTGGAGGGACCGATATGGCGAGTGGCAATTACATCTGTGCTGACATTAACTGGACAGGCCAATAATGCTTCAAATTTGATGAGAAAATGATCAGACACAGCAGATGTGGTTGGTAAGACATTCAGATCAGAAACAGCTATTCCTTTAGATAAAACCAAATCAAGGGTGTTACCACTGCAATGAGTCGACAAACTGAGTGAACCCAAAAGTATCAACTAGTGCCAGGAAGGCTTTACTTAGAAGATCAGCAGCCTTATTCAGATGAATATTGAAATCACCTAGAATTAGAATCTCATCAGAATGAGTAACAAGGCCTGAGACAAATTCTCCAAATTCTTCAAGAAATAACGAGTAACAGCCAGGAGGCCGGGAGAGTATCACAATTTGGACACAATTTGGATTAAGAAAATGCAAATATCAACAGCTGTCTATGGCAATGCAAAAATTACTACTGTACATTATATACCTTTATGTAGCGTTCGTATTCACATTTTCTCACACAATGCAGTCTATTGGCAAGCCAGGGAGTAGGTTTTTGCCTTCATGGATTGTCCACCACGTCCAGCACGTGACCGGCAGACACAATTTTGGTGGCGTTTCACGGACACACAGAAGACTGCCGAGTATTGTGCCTGCAAATGAAGTGTTATCCCTACGACATATATAAAGAGAATTAATGTTGAAAATTGTGATTGTTTCCCTTTAAGCCTCCTGTGTGTACATACTTGAGAAAGTCAACTTGAATTTAAATCTCAACATTGACTGTGGTATCATTATAACAGAAAAAAAGCCTGCTTTAGCAGAGGTCCCACCCCCACCCAACCATAAAAGCTTGGGCGTAACTATGCATTGTTTTTTTGGGGGGGGCGGTCATGTGGGGGGGGGTCATGTCCCCCCAATACTGAGAAAATACCAATCTGTCCCCTGATATACAGTAGAAAATATGCTAAATATGTCCTCCTGTTATGAATGCTGTCAACGGATCTTTTTCTTATTTCCTATTTATTTTCAATTAATTTCCATTTGTTAAAGAAAACATAAGTGTATAAACCCCCTCCTCTCAATTGTACACTTGGTTGCGCCCATCTAGTACACACACGTTGTTGTTGCTATTAATGTTTGCTAAAGAAAAGCTCAGAATCAGATCTAACATTCTGTAACCGGTTATTTTCTTGCCCGGTGCGGGATTTGATACGGGGTGTACTGCACCACAAGGCGACATCACTAACCGCTCGGCCCGTTAGCTAGGGACTAACGTGTTTTATTAGTAGTTTACAATTCTAATCCGCCTCAAATTATTCTGCGCTGTGATGGTAATCTGACGGATTTTTTTGGTCAGTCAGTGGAGGGGAACAAATGGAGGAAGTAACTTTGCCTAAAAGCAGAGAAAGCAGGACCGGTGTCGTGCAAAGGTACGTATCCCCCGATAGGACGTGTACCCCTGGCCACCCCGAGGGTCGCAGCGTCAAAAGTAGCAAGGCTGGATTAGTCTCCCTTGGGGCCCCTGGGAACTGAATACCCACCCACATTGACCGTTAGCCGATCTGTACAGTGTATTGCCGCTTGCTCACCAGTCACCACGTGCCCAGCCAATATAATAATCATCCTTACATATTGTAGCGAATTCGGGGGACAACCACAGCAGAGCCCTAGAAAGAGAGAGTTACGTCAACTCCGTAGACGTCAATGGAACAATTATTTAACAGCAATGGCGGATCACGGGAGCCCCGGATAGTTCCAAACGGTGCGACCCGGGGCAATAGGATTTCTATAGTGAAGGTATGTTTCTCGCATTAATCAAAGGTTAATTTACAGGTAAGAAGCTACAGTTGACATTTTAATGATGACTATTTTACAAGCACGTTTGAATCAAATTAACGATGTAATTTGAAGCGTGACAGCTCGTCAATTCCTACACATGCGAATAGAATATGTGTCACTTTGGAATATATCTATATCTATATATAAATGTAAAAATCTGAAAATATTGGTTAGTAGTTACCAGAAATCGCGGCTAAGCAGTTCATTTAAATGACCCGCCAAGCTTCCTTTGGAACTATTCGGCGGCTACATGAACCACGTGATCCTCTCGCGTTCTGATTCCTCATTGAGGGAGCTCTTTCTTTCTAAGGCTCTTAACCACAGGAACTTTCGCAGCCGGTACGCGAACCCGTATTTCCCGCATCGCGGGAGATACCGCTAACCGCTCGACTAAAGGGTCCGACCCTGATTTGCTGTGATCGTTACAATATATTCACCAATATAATGATCGAGCATGAGACTTAATTTTTTTAGAAACAACTTTTATTTCATTCTGATTGGATAATTATCAAGAGGATGGGTCAAGCCTTGTGTTATATATCTGTGGAGCCCGCCCGACGTAAAAAAAAACAAACACGTATACATTTTTTTCTCCCATCGCGGAGGGCCTAAGGGCCGCCCAGGTTGCCCATATGGTAGATCCCGCGTAGAAAAGTAGGCAATATTTTGTTTCACACTTGGTATATCTCGATTCAGCAGGAGACGCTGAATGTTTGGTGTGTGTTCATTTGGGAAATGGCGAAAAACGAGCTTGGGCTTTGACCAGGGGCACACTTCTATCAGGGATACGTACCTTGGCGGGATACCTGTTAACACCAGCAGCCAGACATACGAGGTTTCTTTTCAGACAGTAAGTAACTAGGTACCTAAGTAACTGGGTAGCTAAGTAGGTAAAGTTAGCTTAGTAGATAAGGCGATTGCTGCCGTTTCAGGTAGCCGTTACTACAGTACATTGTACAGGGGTCTTTATAGACCTCTTATCGCGAGACCTAAAAGCTGAGTCGTAAAGAAGATGCGCGCGCAGAACGAGTTGCGAAACACGGCCGAGAAACAACGTGCGTACTAAACTCACAGATGAACGCGTATAAAACTTAAATTTAAACGGAGAAAAGTTAGAAATTTGAGAAAATGGAAATCTCCGAATATGTTGAAGGTTTAGGCAAGGAAGACAGAAAGCATTACGAGTCGAAACTTACGCCAAGCACTGGAGAAAAACTTCCCGATCCGTTTATGCTTGCTGAAGCTCAGTGGACCCGAAGGCGCCAAATACCGGCTGGAGGGATGTGACCGGACACCTCATAGACACACCAAGTATATTGACCAAAGCCTCAATGAAGACATACAAGTCTTGAGAGGCGTACGATTACTTTGTTGGTGGACATGTCCGAGACTGCTTTTACCATCCGTTATCGAAGGACAACACGTTTTGCTTCATCCAATCAAAGGTAAGCCCTCGTAGTTTAATTGTTTGTACGGCTGAATTGTTTGTATTCAACAAAAGTTGAATTGTTTGTACAGTTATGAGATCAAGGTTTGAGACAGATTATGACCTCAAACATCATGACACAAGAAAGCTGATGGAATCTTGGTCAAATTTGAGGAAGGCAAGGCATTAACGACCCAAACTTTGGTTTGGCAGTTGCTCTACTAGGACAGTATCACATTTAGAGCTGTTAGTTGCGTATGTTCAATCCCAATACTTATTTGTGTAAGAAACTGATACAGACCAGATATGACATGTTCTTCGCGTTTGGTATTTGCTCTTCTGACCACGTCTTCCAGTCCTCCTGACGGATCGTATGAACCCACGCCCGTCTTCTTCGATTTTCGACTGGAGTTTTCCCTTTCGGCATGAGGCTTGTTTTTACCATCTTTACGATTTGTACAACCGATAGCGCAACAACCGTGAGGCGTTTCATTTTAAATCAATTTCTACACTTTGGACATGAACACAGCGGAACACGCATACAGGACCCGCAACACAGTCACTGGACAGGAGAAGGTAATCCGCAGGAACCTGCTGATGCTGGCAAATTTGCTCCCTGTGGGGGACACGTGAAACGTCTGACCCTGCCTCATCCATGCCTTTTACAGAATCCCCAGCTCCATGAACTGATGATGTTGGAGAGGCAGGAGAGACCTTGTTTTGGAGAGAGAGCAAGACTCTTTGTGTAGCTAGTGAAAGCCTTGATGCTGAAATGGACAGAAACTCACCTATGACCGTGGGAGAGGTGGTCCCTTGACTGATCTGGAGAGGAGAACCATAGAATGGATTACACAGTTGTCTCTACCAAGTCTGTCAGAGGTGTACGTTACTGACCTAACAATGGTGACTCTGACCTGACTCCCAGGAAGCCTCAGTTTCACCTGAGGATCACATGACGGACCAGTCTGTGACCTGTGATTCTAGCCCTGTGACTGCTGTGGATTTTCCAGCACATGTGAGATCTCTAGACCCTGCTCTCTCGACATAGACAGACAATACATCAGACACTCTGCACACTGTTGAACGGACCTCACCCACACACTGTGGTCATTCAAATGCACAGATAAAATTCATGTCAAGATTTGGTCACCTAGTCAAACCTGTGAACAGGTTAATAAAAACCATGCTCTGGCAGGATGTTGTTCAAGAAAGTTCTGTTTCAGGACCTTTTGCTAATTTATATTTCAGGCTTTTGCTGACTAAAACCTTAATCAGATAGCATATGCCATAATGGATTCAAAGGTTTTTTTGTATTGGTATATGTTCCACACCTCACAGCAAGAAGGTCCTGGGTTTGAGCTCTGGGGTAGTCCAACCTTGAGGGTCGTCCCGGGTCATCCTGTATGGAGTTTACATGTTCTCCCCTTGTCAGCGTGGATTTCCTCTGGGTGCTTTGATTTCCTCCCACAGGCCAAAGACATGTAGGTCTGGTGAATCGGCCATGCTAAATTGTCCCTAGGTATTGATGTGTGTGTGTGTGTGTGTGTGTGTGTGTGTGTGTGTGTGTGTGTTGGCCCTGTGATGGCATGGTGGCCTGTCCAGGGTTTCTCTCCGCCTGCTGCCCAATGACTGCTGGGATAGGCTCTAGCATCCCCACGACCCTGAGAGCAGGATCAGCGATTTGGACGATGGATTTAAATCAGTTTCTCCGCGATGATCTCTTCGAAATGAACATAGTAACATTTACAAACACAAGACTCGTGGGCCCTTTTTGTCTCACAATCTGCGCACGCAAATGCGGCGCATGTAAACAAGGGAACATGCTTATACAATTACTATGTAGCTAGCTAAACAGCATGCTCACATTCATTCATTCATCATCAGCCGCTTCTCCGGGGTCGGGTCGCAGTGGCAGCAAGCTAAGTAGGGCACTCCAGACGTCCCTCTCCCCAGCAATGCCCTCCAGCTCCTCCTGGGGGATCCCAAGGCATTCCCAGGCCAGATGGGACATGTAGTCCCTCCAGCGAGTTATGGGTCTACCCCGGGGTCTCCTCCCAGTTGGATGCACCCAGAAAACCTCCAAAGGAAGGCACCCAGAAGGCATCCTAATCAGATGCCTGAACCACCTCAATTGGCTCCTTTCAACACGAAGGAACAGTGGCTCTACTCCGAGCTCCCTCCGGATGTCCGAGCTCCTCACTGTATCTCTAAGGCTGAGCCCAGACATCCTACGGAGGAAACTCATTTCAGCCACTTGTATCCTTGATCTCACCCTTTCGGTCACTACCCAAAGCTCATGACCATAGGTGAGGGTTGGAACGAAGATTGACTGGTAAATTGAGAGCTTTGCCTTCCGGCTCAGCTTCCTCTTTACCACAATGGTCTGGTACAACGTCTGCATTACTGCTGATGCTGCACCAATCTGCCTGTCAATCTCTCGCTTCATCCTACCCTCATTCATGAACAAACCCCCGAGATACTTGAACTCATCCCCAACCCGGAAGGAGCAATCCACCATTTCCGGGAGAGAACCATAGCCTCGGAGGTGCTGACTCTCATCCTAGCCATTTCACACTCAGCTGCAAAGTGCTCCAGTGTGCACTGGAGGTTGCATCAAGCCAACAAAACCACATAATCTGCAAAGAGCAGAGATGCAATTCTGAGGTTCCCAAATGGACACACTCCACACTTTGGCTGTGCCTTGAGATCCTGCCCATGAATATCACAAACAGAATCGGAGAAAAGGGACAACCTTGGCGGAGTCTGACACCCACCGAAAACGTGTTTGACTTTGTGCCAAGAATGCGGACACAGTTCTCACTTTGGTTACACAATGACCGGATGGCTTGTAGCAACTGCCCCGGTACCCCATACTCCCGCAGTACCCCCCACAGAGTGCTCCGGGGTACTCGGTCTTAAGCCTTCTCCAAGTCCACAAAACACATATAGGCTGGCTAGCTGGTCAAACTCCCATTCCCCCCTCAGCACTTCCGCAAGGGTAAAGAGTTGGTCCGTTGTTCCATGGCCAGGACGGAATCCTCATTGTTCCTCCTGGATTTGAGGTTCGATAATTGGTCGGATTCTTCCAGCACCCTAGAGGAGACTTTCCCAGGGAGGCTGAGCAATGTGATGCCCCAATAATTGGAGCACACCCTCCGGTAACATAACCATGCTAACATTAACACAAATGAAACTAGTAATAAAAGCAGAATATTCAAATTAAAGTGATCATCAAGGTCAGTCATTGTTCTTCTGGTAAAATAATGATATCTGGTCACAATACAAAACTATGTTCTACTAAATGCGAATTTTCATAGAATTGTGGGAAATGCACTTTAAAAAAATTCTGGGGGAGGGTTCTCATTT
Source organism: Lampris incognitus (assembly GCF_029633865.1). NCBI lineage: Eukaryota > Metazoa > Chordata > Actinopteri > Lampriformes > Lampridae > Lampris > Lampris incognitus. The sequence goes on along the minus strand of NC_079214.1, from coordinate 19,946,422 downwards.
AGACAACCCCCCCCCTCATGACTATATCATGTTTTCTCCCTTGCAAAAGGTTCAAATAAAGTACCCTAGTGATATTCCTTGTCCATGTGTTTATTAAAATTGCTGTTCTCTCAGGCAACTGCCTGTCTTTGACTGTGTCCATGATCCAACCAAACAGCCAATCAAAAGTCATGGTCAGTATTTAACATCACCAATCAAAGGAGCGGAGTCTTCAACCACTGCCTATCCAAAGTCTCAAAGTCAACTTGACAAGCGAGCAAGTGTGGAGAGGTTGCGAGCACGTTGTGGGGGTCGAGCTCGTGTCGTCACAGCCCCATGCTCACAGGATCACATTTGAGCACGCGGAGCAGAAACGCTTCTTGTTCAGTGAGCTCATATCACGTGCACACACCTGTTTTTTATGTACACAGGTTTTAAGACTAATTAAAACCACCATAGCCTAATATTGAAGATGTGCCAGAAACAAGGCTGTGAACGAAAGGAGCAATTTGATTGATAAAACCCTAACCACAACCACCACAACCATTTACAGCTGTTTATGTATACAAACAATAACTTAAGGTGTCTTGAATTCGCATAATTTCAAGTTTTCCAGGTTTTGGCTTTGTGCTGCTAAGAATAGTAGTAGTAGACAGTAGCTATAGCTTCTCCTGTCCAACTGCAGCCTCCTTTACCCCAGTTTGGGTTTCGCCTGGGGGAAGGTTAGTCTGTAAAACGTTTGGCACTGTTTAAATGGGGTTAATGGTCTGTTTTAGCCCTATTTCCAGTGGGCTTAGTCCCTGAAGAGCCTTATGATAGATGTCTGTATGAAAGTGGAAACAATCTCCTTTGGGTGGTTGAGATTTGTGTGTGTGTGTGTGCGTGCGTGTGTGCATGAGGATTAGAAAGTTTGAAAAGCCACCCCCCTCAGCCTTACCACCAAACCAACACCAAATACAGCTTGCTTTTCTAAACCCGTGGCTCTGTCCTGGGTTGTCTCAAGATCAAGGATGAAAACTTCATTGTGTCCCTCTAACCCGTCATTCATCAAATTGCCATTACTACTGCAGACAGGACAGGACATCCCAGAAGGCCTTTTGTACTTCCTGCTTCAGTAGAGGTCATAGTGACCTCTCTGGCTGACTGAAGTCTCTATTCAGAGCATGTTTCCTTAGCCATTAAGTATTAAAATGCACATAGTGTGTTGCATACCCAGGGCTCCCTCAATGAGTGAAGAGATGAAGACAGAGGAAAGAGAAGATGGAGAGCTATATCTGTGCTGTCACTGGTCGAATCTCACCTGGTTGTGACTTTTGGGGCAGTTTACTCAATTTAACCTTATGAATGCAAAGGGGAGATGCTAATGACATCAAAGGGATAACATTAGTCAAAGATTTAATGCTATTATTTGGCATTTAAAATTACTTTAAATGCATTACTATCATCCTATGATACATTTCTAGTGCCAAGTGATGGGTGGTAATTAGTTGTAATTGCCTAGCCACTGAGGATGCTCAAGCCAGTGCATTCTTAGTGCCAGTCCCAAGCTCGGATAAATGAGGAGGTTTCTGTCAGGAAGGGCATCCTGTATAAAACCATTGCCAAATCAAATATGAGGATCATAAATCAGATTTCCTTACCGGATCGGGGAGGAGAGAGTGGTGATTGGAGTGGACTTCAATAGGCATGTTGGTGAAGGGAACAGAGGTGATGAGGAGGTGATAGGTAGGTATGGTGTCAAGGAGAGGAATATGGAAATACAGATGGTGGTAGATTTTGTGAAAAGGATGGGAATGGCTGTGGTGAAGACATATTTTAAGAAGAGGGAGGAACACAGGGTGACCTACTATAAGAGTGGAGGAAAGTGCACACAGGTGGACTATATTTTATGTAGGAGGCATGATCTGAAAGGGATTGGAGACTGCAAGGTGGTGACAGGGGAGAACGTAGCTAGGCAGCATCGGATGGTGGTCTGTAGGATGACTTTGGAGACCAAGGAGAGGAAGAGAGTGAAGGCAGAGCCAAGGATCAAATGGTGGAAGTTGAAGAAGGAAGATGTCTGTGAATGTTCTCATTCATCCAGGTCATGGTTATCCAAAGGAGTTGAATCAAGTGCAACTGGACTTGGTATATATCCGTGAAGACGTTTCGTCTCTCATCCAAGAGGCTTCCTCAGTTCGTGCCTTTCTGACTAGCTTCTCTTGGATGAGAGGCAAAATGTCTTCACGGATATATACCAAGTCCAGTTGCACTTGATTCAACTCCTTTGGAGAAGAAGGAAGACTTTTGTGGAGTTCAGGGAGGAGTTAAGACAGGCACTTGGTGGTAGTGAAGAGTTGCTGGATGGCTGGGCAACCACTGCAGAAATAGTGAGGGAGACAGCTAGGAAGGTGCTTGGTGTGTCATCTGGACAGAGGAAGGAAGACAGGGAGACTTGGTGGTGGGATGAGGAAGTGTAGGAAAGTATACAGAGGAAGAGGCTGGCAAGGAAGATGTGGGATAGACAGAGAGATGAAGAAAGTAGACAAGAGTACAAGGAGATTCAGCGTAAAGCAAAGAGAGAGGTGGTGAAGGAAAAGGTGTATGGTGAGTTGTATGAGAGGTTGGACACTAAGGAAGGAGAAAAGGATTTGTACCGATTGGCTAGACAGAGGGACTGAGCTGGAAAGGATGTGCAGCAGGTTAGGGCGATCAAGGATAGAAATGGAATTGTGCTGACAAGCGAGGAGAGTGTGCTGAGAAGGTGGAAGGAGTATTTTGAGGAGCTGATGAATGAAGAAAATGAGAGAGGTTGGATGGTGTGGGGATAGTGAATAAGCAAGTGCAGTGGATTAGCAAGGGGGCAGCTATGAAGAGGATGAAGAGTATAAAGGTGGTTGGCAAAGGCAGGCAGGCAGGCAGGCAGTTAAGCAGGTGAGAGTTGATCCTGGGCATAGGAGAGGAGACAGCATTTAGCACAGGATAACATGAGAAAAACAGGTAAACAAAGCACGAGAAATAATCTCTAAATAATTAGAGAGGCCTGAAGCGTTTCACTACCAACTGTAGCTGAGGCAATGATCTGGCGATGAGTGGGTGAAGAGCCAGGGTAGATATACTGCAGGGGTTGGTGTACTTGATGGAAGACAGGTGTGGATGAACGGGGTGGGGTAGGGGGGGAAGGGAAGGAGTGCCATGCCCACGCCAAGCAGGAACACAGGGAGACATCGGGAAAACTGGGTCGTACAGACCCAGCAGCTGTGACAATACTCATTGTACCTCTATTATACCTCAATTTATGGCTATTGTTCTATGTATGACATTATTCTAAGTCTTATATTACTGGCCAGTCTTCATGACTATAATTGATGATGTGTGATTGACTCATTTACTGAATCAGTCCACCTGCCTGCACATATTCACTCCTTTTTGGAGTCTATCAAGATTGTTGTTTTGTGTCTCGCATGTTCTGATTAAGGTCTTGCACCGAAAGCTCAACCATTAAACTGGCATTTTGCATAGCAGTTTTGCATGGCGCGTCTGTTGTGACTTGTCATATTATCTACAGACAGGTTCTGTCTGGTGATAATGCACTTTAAATAAACAAACCTTTAAATCTACCAACAATGGTGCATCGAGGAAGAGGGAATCATATGTATGGACTGATAGTGAAGTGGAGTTATTCCTCAATATCACACGAATATAAAGTTACATCCGAAGCGCATTTGGACGCCTCTGTTCCTCAATATAGTGGGAGAGTAACTGTACATATTTATGTGTAAATATGTAAAAAGTCCTGTCAGCAAGGTTAGTACCAGCACAATTTTGGCCACATCCGCCTTTGCACAAAATGTCACCTCATGTAAACAAAGGAGGTAATGGCGCACACTCTGACATCACAAGCTAACAGAGTCTCTGAACATCTTCACCTTGGAAGGAGTTTTCCAAAAAGTCCCTTTTCAGTGACCTACAACGCAGTTTGCGTGTGGTCAAAAGGCCAAAACACATAGAAAAAAAGCTACGTTTTTAAAAATACCCATGTACGTGTGGACTAGGCCTTGTGTTTGAATGGGGTGTCCATCCTTGATACATCTTCATCTTCACCACTGTCAAACGTCTTTTGCTGTGTCCGCTCATCAGCTTCTTACATAACTTCTTACATTTTAAAGCAAATCTAAAATTAGAGCAGTGCTGTCAGCATGCATTTCTGCAATAGGCTGGGGCAGCTAATCTGGACGGTCTCTAAAGGTGGAAGTAAGTGCAGCACAATAACAGGTTAGGTGTGAGGCAGGCATACATATACAGCCCTTGTTTTTATTGCTGCGCTGCAGGATGAGGTATCTGTGAAAGAAGGAGAAAGCTGCCAGGTGGTTAAGTGGTTGTGGTGAGAGTTGGAGAATTGGAGGGGGATTTGTAGACAGACAGACAGACAGACAGACAGACAGACAGACAGACAGACAGACAGACAGAGAGAGAGAGAGAGAGAGAGAGAGAGAGAGAGAGAGAGAGAGAGAGAGAAAAATGGACAAGCCACAATAACACCCTTAAATTCTTGGCATGTAATTTTTGGAATAGTTTCTGCAGTGTGCTGACTGGGAATTTAAAGCATTTATAACATTACAACTGAAAACCCAATCTACTCACACTAAATATGGGTGTTTCTAGTGGGTGTATGAGCTAGGTCAAGTCACAAGTTCACAATTTTTTTTTAATTGTGTGTTGCTGGGATTTGTTTGTCTCTATTCATACATACGTGTGTGTGTGTGTGTGTCTGCCTTTCATTCTACCATGCCTGTCAATTTGCATTTTCAAACTATAAACTGCTTGATCAATAGCTAATTTCCAGCTGGTTCGTTAGTAGAACGAGCGGAACAGCAAGAGTTAATTTCAGCATGTCATGAGCAAAAAGCATACCCCGCCTACCATAGTGGTCAGAGCAACACGTTATTTATTTATTTGTTTGTTTATTTATTTGTTTATTTTTCTAGGACAAACACCCTCCTATCCATCAGCCTTTTATTTGGTCGTTTTCAGTAAGTACGGAGCAGGTAGAAAGGAAAATTAATAGGGAAATGTGGACACCCTGTTGTCTGATCATACATTCATATATTCAACCCATGCAATTTGTGGTTGAGTAGGTAGAGCCAACAAAATACTGTGAAATACCTCTTAATGGCAGTATGTGTCATTGTTATGCAGCTGCACCAAACCAGTCAAGTGCTCACTTAAGATAGGATTCAGCAACCGTATAACAGAGACGTGGAAAATATCATCTATTTTGAACACAATTAGTGTTATACATACTAATTGAAAAACTTTCTTTCTTCTTCAGCCTTTCTGCTGATTTCTTCTTCTGCAAATGACTGCTACAGTATACTGATGGCTTAATTTGCCATATGATTTTTCCAGTTGAAGTCCTGCCTAACAGTAACTATTAAAATAAACAACTATAAAAGTCTCAAAAATGGCGTGTGTTTGCATGCTAATCTTCAAGTTTGTAACTTGAGATAACATAAACGTCATACTTTGCTGACTCCACATTTAGCTCACATTTCATTCTGCTGGAGTTTACAATCTGTAAAACATTTTTTGGTCGAATAATACTTTTAAGAAAACAACTGGCTTTCCTTCCAGATTGGTCAGTGGGTGTAAGAGTGATATAAGCTTGTGAAGTTAGGTCACCTTTATTGTCGACACATTCCATAAGCATAAACTACTGGCTGTACTAGCCAGTGTGGTGCTGATGAAGTAATAGTGCATGTGCACAGGACTGTCAAACAGATTCAGCCAAATGCTACCTGCCTATTGAGTGCTACCTACAGTAGCAAGCGCCTGCAATCCAGCCAACACTAGCAAAATATGGCTATCAAGCTAGTATCAGTCAGCTATATCAAGGAGTGCAGTGTCTCTGGGTTAAATAATTGATTTGTTCGGGGCCTGACTACCATGAAAGAGCTTCTGGGTGAAATTTGTCTACTGTTTAAGTAGAAAGCGTATGTTTGCATGATTAGTCTGTGGCAATCTATCTATTTGACACCAGAGCTCATCAGCCAAGTTAGTTCAGTTCAATGTGTAGTCTTCATTCTACTAACCATGGCCATAAAAAAAAAACAGTAAAACATTTTTCTACGATTATTTTTTTCTTTATTTTGTTAGAAACGGTTGTTTTGGTGTGAAAATGATAATGAAAAATTCAGTAGTTTTCAGTGCAAGTTTGTTTTGCGAAGGTAGTCTCGCAAGGTTCTGTGGTTTCACAGTGATGAAAGGTCTTTGTTCTATAAATCATTGCATTACTTAATATTTGCTTTAATTCAATGATTGTTTCAGTGGATGGTTGTTTTCATGTATTTATATGCATTCATGCATGTGTGCATTTCTTAATATTTTCTTTGATTCAATAAATATTTCATTGTATGTATGTTTTATGTATGTGCACATGCATTTAAGTATATGAAATAATACGAAACAATTAATGCTGCATTTTTAAGCGTGGTTTTCCTTTTTATGTGGGTGATCTGTGTCTCCACTGTGTCCCTATCTCTGGACCAGCCTTGCTGTAAGCATTTGGAATGAATCTAGGAGTCAATTATGAACCCAAACAATCAATACCAGCTAACCTTCACACAGAGAAGAGGCAAATAATGATACCCAACCCTCTTAACCCAATTTTCACACCATTATTATTCCTTTATATTTGTTGAAGTGAGTTAATCTCATTCTGGTGGCAAATGGCATTCCAAGCATCCTATAATTTGTTTATATGACATTTGCTCAATATTGCACTGGTTGGTAGAGTAATGATACATGTTTAGTGCCTCTAACACTATATTAAAAAATGGTACAACCTGGCCAAGACCTTATTGATTATTTTGATTCATGCAAATATCATTCTATTTCAGTCGAAACATTAAAGTCCATGCAGAAACTGATGGCATCCACAGCTGGCTTTAACAGAGCTTTTTTGTTATTGTCTTGACAAATCACATGTATAGATAGATGCGTGGCCACTTCATGT